>NC_089596.1:35239592-35492921 GCF_019320115.1 Miscanthus floridulus
GTTACACCAAGACTCTACATCCTAAGGTGACTCTAAAGCACACCCAATCATGACTAATGGTGGTCAGAGATGGTGCGGCCACGGTGACGAAGCACAGCGTCGAAACAACAGTGAGGTCGTGCGCGGCACGACGGCTTACAGTGCGCTTTTAGCAAGCAAATGTGGGTGTGGTGGTGTGGTAGGAGTACGACTAAGCTACTGCGGTGGTGGAGGAGGGACGTGGTGTGAGCTGGGGCCGGTAATGGCGATGGCGGCGAGCTACGGCTGCTACGGGCACTACGGGGAGGCGAAGGAGAAGGCAGGAAATGAAAATGCGAGCGCTGGGGAGTCATGGGCGAACGCTGGGGCTTGAGTGGGCGAGTTGCGGCCCGACGTGGCCTAATCGAGCACGCCGACGGGGACACACGGCCTCCACACGGCATTCAAGTTCTGAAGCCAGTCGGCACTGTAGACGCGATGTAGTTCGACCATCAGAGGTGATGCCCTAGCCTGACAGCGTGTTTTCGAGGTGATCAAACTCCTAATTCGTAGCTCATTAGCGCAAACAATATAAACCAAAGTTGAAGCCCTATATACCATCTTCAACTTCTATTAAAGGATCAAGTTCTAATTCTCAACCAATACAGAGTAAAATCATCCCAAATTCGAGCCAATCAAATTGGAAATCTGAAAAGACTTAGAAAATTTTCTAAGTGCTGGAAATTGTGTTTTTCTGATTTTTGTGAGCTCAAAAAGACCAAGCTATGCACTGAATTAGCTCATGACCCAAAAATAAAAGTTGTTGCTCTACTCAAATACTACAACTTTTCTTAAGGGTGCTTTGCCATGCAAAGACTCTATGACATAGTTCAAACTTGGTCAAACATACAACTTAAATTTGATGCCATACACCATATCAATGACTTAGGGACTAAACTAGCCTTAGTCATGAATACCAAAGTTGTTCCTTTTGCTATTCTAAACATGTTTAAGGTACTCCTAAGGTTCCACACCCATTTCATACATTGGTTACATGTAAACCATAACATAAGTAATGAAATTAAGTGATAACACATGCAATATAAGCCAACAAAAGGATAGTAATTGAGATGCTCATGCTCATGCATGCTCATGGATGCTTACGATCATGCAATGTCAAGGTTAAATGCATGCTTAACACCTAGGGTGTTACAATCTGGGCCCGAATTCCATCCTTCATGTCTCTGTCTTCATCCATTTCTGCGAGGCTTATCTCAGCATTCTTCCGCATTTTGATCTCTTCTGCCACTTCTTTTGTTTGAAAGCCCAAGGGGGGTCTGGATCTAGGATCGTAGGCGCGCGTACTTGCAGCCTCAGGATGGGATGGTTGGCCAATACATCACCACCCCGATAAACATGAATGTGAAGTATTGGGCGCAGTGATGGTTCTACATATGCCACAGGGGGAACACTATGTGGCATGCGACATTGATCAGATTCCCGTGAGCGACGCTAAGTGGTTGGAGAGACCTGGTGCCAATGGGATAAATCAAGTGATGGAGCTGTTCGCACTGATCGATCAGAGAAGGGTGGATGGGGTCATAGTGGCAATGAACTTCACTTTTCGACGATGCCAGCCCAGCAAGGAGAGAGCACATCCCAAATATGAATTCAGGGGAGATACTGATGGGACCCGTGAGTGTTGTTGTTTAACCGGGACAAAGTCATGCGGTGAATTGGAGTGTTGTTTAACCTTGTAGGGCGTTGTAGGATCGACAATCAGCAGAGGGCCTTTAGTGTAGGGACCCTTCCACCACTGGTAAGAGTCTTCTTTTTAGTGTTGCTTGATCCCTTATCTGTAGCAATATACTCATTCGTTTTCCTAAAGATTTGTGGGTAGGATCGGGCGGTATACTTCTCGGCGGTGCCGTCAGCTGACTGGCTGAGGGGTATTGATGTCCGGCCGAGCCGTCCTCAGCATCAAACTAGCCCAAAGGCTGGTGGGGATAGCTCGGCTAACCTTGATGACGAAGATGAAGATGAGCAGACGCCGTATGTCCATGAGAAGCTCTAGGGGAAGCGGCCAGCTAGCGAGGAGCCGTCCCCAAAAAGAAGAAAAACAGCTAGATCGTCTCGCCATGAGGAGAGTCCAGTAACCATTGGAGCGTCCACCCAGCATCGAAGATGACAGGTGGTGCTATCGAGCTTGTCGGACAATGATGGACAAGTGGCGCCTCCTTCGCCAAGGGTCGTGATGCCCCCACCGTCTACGCCAGCTGGGGTGAAGACATGCGAGAGGCGGTAGACGTGGGAGGCTGCAGCAACAACGCCAGACAACACGTGGGTGGCACCAATAGCAACAACTCAGGTGGCGCTATCAACGATGGCCCAGACAGCTATCGCAGGCCCCGAAACCATGCAGACAACTCTAGTGGTGGCAGCGCATGCGACCACCATAGTCCCCAAGACCACGCAAGTGACTCTGGTGGCGGCGATGGAGACACTAGGCGGTTTGGCTGCTGGGTAGACCAGTTCTAGGCAGGGATGCAGGTTTTGAGGTGTGCAGCGGGAGTCCTAGTTGTCAGTGCCTTATTTATTTGCCGTATTTCTTTGGCACAATGGTTTACTTCTTGATGAATTTTTTGCTTGTCATAGTACGAAGTCGACAGAGGTCCTACAGCCATCGGCTACTGATGATGGAAGGCACATGGAGGAGCTGGTAGCTCCCCACGCCGAGCAAGCACAAGCAAGGGCAGATCCGGTTGCCCCCAACATGGAGCAACTAATGGTTGCGAAACCGACCGCCCCTACTATGGAGGAGCCCTCAACAACTGGACCAACCTCGCCTGGTGGTGGATTGCATGATGAGGGCGATCCTGGTGTAGAGGGGGCATGGGATGCTGTGGCAACATCAAGTGGCCTTGCCGGAGCAGGTATGGAGCCTACGGGGGACACACCGAGTAGTGCGGCGCAAGGTCCACCCACGGTTGCTGAACAAGCATCATCTGCAGTGGCGTCAATGGTGAGTGTAGCGCTCAGACGCTCTGTCCGAGAGCGATAGTAGCCAAGGAGGGCACCTTTGTGGGTGGCTGTCGTAAAGCTCGAATAGATAGTGCGGGAGCCTACCCTGCCTCCCCAACTCCTCCGCATAGTCATTCAGCACGGCGAAGAGTTTGAGATGCTAGAGGAGGTGGAGGCGAGCACAGAGACAAAGAAGCTGAGGGCTGATCTGACATCGATGATGGGCCATATTGAGGTAAGCCTAAAGAGATCTTCTTTGTCCTTTAAAGAGCGCAGTCTATTAATCCATTTGCCCCTTATAGAATGTGATGAAGGTATCCGTGCAACGCCAGCGGTAGCTAGAGGAGATGACTCCAGTACTGGAGGGGAACAAGAATCTACAAGCATTGGTGAAAGACCTCCAGGCATGCCTGCTCTAAGAGTGCCACCATAGGGAAGACCTAGAGGTGAAGGTTCTAGTGTTGGAGAAGGAGCGCCAGCAAATAGACATGGCAGGCCAATCGATGGCCGCGTAGCTCAGCGGTAGCACTGATCGGTAGAAAGGTAGGTCTCGGAATTTTGCTTTGCTGATATTCAGCATTGTGAGATGTTTGACTGTTATACACAGCACTAGAGACAGAGTTTGGCCTTTCCTAGGAGGCCTTCGGCTAGCTTTAGGAGGCAAAGGAGAAAGCAGAGGAGAAGGTCGAGAAAATCACTAAAGATTTTCGACATGAGTGTTTTCATGCTATTTTGACTTGTGCGGCATCAAGCACATGCTTAGCATACGACTGTCTTGTTTGTAGAGTATTGACACCAGGCTCAGGCGTAGTTCTAGGTGCTCGTGGAGCAAGTGAAAGCCTATGATGACAAGCTAGAGATGATGATCATAGGAATCCATCCCGTGCTAGACTGCGTCGATCTTGACCAACCCAAGGAGGCATGGCTACCCGGAGACGGGCCATACCGATCGGTCGTGGATCATTGTCAGACAGCATGGGTGGACTTCAAGGAGTTCACATGCAGCGCCGCCCATGGAGCCATCGTCCACGCACTCGTGCAGCTATGGTCACACTACCCTTCAGTGGATCTCCGACGGGTGGCAACTGGGTATACCCAGGGCACGGACGTGGAGAAGATCGCCAGGTTGGAAGATGATGCGGAAGAGCCAGCGAAGAGGTTGGCCGAAGATGTCGAGCTGTTCGGTGAAGGGGGGAGCAATGCTCCATAGAGTAGAAAAAACTCATGTTGAATCGTTGTACAAAAGTGCTTAGCAACTTTTGTTGAACACTTGTTGTTATGGTATGTTTGTGTTTATATTTGATATAAACCATCCAATCAGAAGTGTATAGCTGAGTCCCCAGCCCTAGCTAGCCTGTTGACTGTAACGCAAGGTACAGGGGCCATGTGCATGTGCGAAGAACAGGGTATGGCTAGGGAAATGGTACCAACCACCCATGACGCAAAGGGCGGACACTCATGCACATGCAGGGAGAAGTCAGAGACAGGGTCGTTTTTGGAGGTGTCCTAGCATCAACGTGTCTGTTCAGGCATTTGTCTTAGGCGTAGTTGGCGTGTCATCTTTAAGATGTTGTATGTAGAAATCGAATCACTTAGAAAAAAGAACGAAGATAACAATATGTAGAAACATTAGAACACAAACTTTATTAAATACTCGAATATGAACGGTGCATATCTTTAAAAGGAGACCCTTTAAGGGTAGAAGCGCCCAAGAAGATCGATGTGCCAAGAATTTGGGACATCTCTTTCTTCCATGTCGCATAGCCTATAGGAACCTGGTCGGGTGACCACCTTGATGATGAAGGGGCCCTCCTAGGGTGAAGATAACTTGTGCATCCCATCAATCTTCTGCTTCTTGCGGAGCACTAGGTCACCGACCATGAAAAATCGATCATTGATGTTGTGGTTGTAGCATCTTCGCATGCTGTCAAGGTACTTCGCTATCCGAACACACGAAACTAGGCGCTCCTACTCTAGGCTGTTCAACTCAATGAGCCAGGCTTGGTCGGAGTTTTTTTTGTTGTAGTTCTCCACTCTAGGTGCTCAGAAAGCGATGTCGGCTGGTAAAATGCCCTTGGAGCCAAAAACCATGAAGTATGGGGAGACACTAGTGTTACGACTAGGCTGGGTCTTTAGTCCCTAGACCATAGCAGGCCAAACCGGTGAATGATGTCATTAAGCAGCTCGGCTGAGCTGCTTCTTTGCTGTAGCTTGGACCAGGGGTTTGTATTCGATCCACTTGGAGAATTTGTTGATGCAGATGCAGACCCAGCGGATACCTCTCAGCGTGGGCTTGAAGGGCCTGATCATATCCAGTCCCTAGCATGCGAAGGGCCAAGATGCAGGAATTGTTTGCAAGGCCCAGGCCAGGATGTGGATTTGCTTAGCAAAAAACTAACAATTCTCACACTAGCGAACGAATGCCTCAGCATCGGCAACCGCTGAAGGCCAATAGAAACCAGCTCGAAAGGCTTTGCCGACCAGCGTTCTAGAGGCTGCGTGATTGCTGCAAGTGCTGGCGTGGATCTCCTTGAGAATATTCTCGCCCTCTTACATGGAGACGCACTTCTAGAGTAGCTCTCCCTTAGCGTTCTTGTGATATAACTTTCCTTCAACTAGGACGTAATGCTTGCTGCGACGGGTGAGGCATTCTCTCTCTGTGTTGTAAGCCTAGACGTCTACAGTGGTGAGGTATTTGATGAAAGGTTCCCTCCAATCACTTCTCGGGCCAGGGACCACTACAACTAATGGCTCGGTAGGTGGCTTTTCTTCAATGCCTTCTTGCCCCTGCTTGATGGATGGCATCACGAGGTCCTAGATGAACACTCTAGCTGGAACTTCGGCTCAGGTCAACCCTAACTTTGACAGCTCATCGGCTGCTTGGTTATCAGCCCAGACCACATGGTGGTACTCAATACCATAGAACTTGTCTTCTAACTTTCTTATCATGGCATAGTAAGCGTCCATTTTCTCGTTGGTGCAATTCCAATTCTTGTTGAGCTGATTGATCATGAGTACAGAGTCACCGTACACCTGGAGGCGTTTAACCCTGAGCTCGACAGCTATACAGAGACCATGAAGTGTCGCCTCATATCTAGCGGTATTATTGGATGCTCGGAAGTGTAGATGGAGAACATAGCGAAGTTTATCCCCCGATGGCGAGATGAAATATACGCCTGCCCCAACATCGTCAAGGTTGAGAGACATATCAAAGTACATGGTCCAGTGCTCAGGGTGGTAGACCGAGACAGGAGTCTGCATATCCGTCCACTCGGCGATGAAGTCAGTGAGCGCCCGTGACTTGATCGTGTGGTGAGGTCTAAAGTCGATGGTATATGCTGGCTTCCTTGTTGCGGAGGATGTCGCCGAGTGGGTACTCAGTGACTACCGCTATGTGGTAGGCGTCGAAGTAGTGACGGAGCTTCCCAGATATGATCAGGCTGGCGTACAGCAGCTTCTGGACCTGGGGGTAGCGAGTCTTATACTCATTTAGGACCTTGTTGATGAAGTAGACTGGGCGCTGGACTTTGTATGTGTGTCTGGCCTCTTCTCGTTCAACAACGATGGCGGTGCTGACTACCCGGTTGGTCGCTGCAATGTAGATTAGTAGGGTTTCATCCTTTTGGGGTGGTCATGATCGGAGGTGTGGTGAGGAACCGCTTAAGCTCGATGAATGCCTTGTCAGCATTCTTCGACCAGACAAATTTCTCTTGAGCCTTAAGTAGCTTGAAGAAGGGGAGTCCCTTTTCGCCTAGACAAGATATGAAATGACTTAAAGCCGCTATGCACCCCGTTAGCTTCTAGACGTCCTCAACACAGGTCGGTGGCTTCATGTTGGTCACTGCCGCTATCTTCTCTGGGTTGGCTTCGATGCCATGGTGACTGACGATGTTGCCTAGCAGGATACCAGATGGAACACCAAAAATGCACTTAGTGGGATTCAGCTTCCATCGGTACACTTTCAGGGCTTTGAAAACTTCAATGAGGTCAGCGACGAGGGTGTCGGTAGTCTTTGACTTAACCACCACGTCATCGACATAAGCCTCAACGTTCTTCCTAATCTGGTCTTTGAGGCAGCGCTGGATGGCTCTTTGATAAGTCGCACCCGCGTTCTTGAGCCTGAAGGACTTGGTCGTGTAGCAGTAGGCGCCGAAGGGCATAATGAATGACGTCTTGATCTGGTCTTCTTCCTTCAGCGCGATTTGGTGATAACCAGAGTAGCAATCTAAAAAGCATAGGAGCTCACAACCGGCTATAGAATCGATGACCTCATTAATGCGAGGTAAGTCGAAGGGGTCTTTATGGCAGTGTTTGTTGAGATCGGTGTAATTAACGCACATTCTGCATTCTTTATTCTTTTTTCTTACAATAATTTGATGATACTTATTTTATGTCATAGGTACTTATACTTGTTCATATAGCTTTGATCAAATGTGCATGAAATCGTTTAACTCATCGAAAAGTGAGAATTATAACATCCTTTCATGCACGGAGGAAGTAAAATTACAAATGAGAAACGTGCGTAGCTTCTTGTTGACTTGTACGCAGCTTCATCAATGATGGAAACAAGGACATTTGCAACGATGCGTGGCCATATTCAGGGTGTGTTTAGTTGGGGAGGTGAAAATTTTTGGGGGTCACATCGAATGTGTCAGAAGGATGTCGGGAGGGGTTTTTGGATACTAATAAAAAAACAAATTACAGAACCCATCAGGAAACTGCGAGGTGAATCTAATGATACTAATTAAGCGGTCATTAGCACGTGTGGGGTTACTGTAGCACTTAAGGCTTTTCATGGACTAATTAGGCTTAAAAGATTCGTCTCGCGATTTTGCCGAGAACTGTGCAATTAGTTTTTTTTCGTCTACATTTAGTACTCCATGCATATATCCAAACATGCTCTTTTACTGTAGGAGGCAAAAAATTTTAGAAACTAAACAGGGCCTCACAAACTGAATTTATGAGGCCAATTACTCCTTGTCCATGTAGAACATAGCTAGCTAGGGTTCCTGTTGAGATGCGCGCGCGTGAGAATGAGGGTCTGTCAACTTGATGGTGTTGTCCTATCCTGCCGTCTTTAGAGACCACTTTTCGATGACATGAATGCACTGAAGGTCGAACATGGAAGCCCAAACCGCCGAGTAGTTACACTTGTTTTAATTTGTCCTCTCGTACAACACGCGTCATTACCCTTCTTATGATCATTTAGCATCTTAGTATAGGCAGCATGAGTAGGAGATGGATCATCAACCTTTTCATCGTTCTTTACCTCAGGCAATGCAGATGCAGAAGTAGAAGATTTGCTGAAGATCGTTCGTCTTCATATTGTTGTCTTCAGACATTTTGTTAGTAGATCAGATCGCTTTGGTCCCAAGCAGAATCACTAAAAAGTGTGTTGTCATGAAATCCCGTCACACACCAACAAGAGCTAGATTGCATGGAGCGACACAAAACCTAGACACACACCGAGAGGTCAAAAACAGTGAGGCCACCTAGCAAGCCGACCATGTAGATCTGATGCTCGTTTTCACATGAAAATCCCACAAACACCTGTCATGGAGAAGCACAATATGGTTGCCCTAAGATCGGCGAGATAAAAAAAAACACCAACGAGTCCAATGGAGAGATGCTAGACAACAAGGGTTGAAAAGCAAAAGGTAGAAGAAACTAATAATAGATTAGATTTGACACCCTTCTCCAGACCCCGCACAGAGCGGGAGCTCTCTGTATTGGGTACGCCTTTTTTTTATCAAGTACATGTGGATGGATTACCTGAATTGGTTAGGATCCTTTGCTATACATAGAAAGAGTGGTCTTATCCTAATAGAAAAACTTTTCCAAACACGTACAATATGCAAGTTTCTCATGAGATCAAAGCATTTTCCATCAAATTAGGATTGAGGACAACTCAGAATGTCTAAACCGGCGCAAGTAGGTTTCTACAAGGCCTCGTCGCGAGCCAAAACCAACGTGGTCACATGGACCAGTTTCTTCAAAGTACGTGCAGCAGCCGCTTAAGGGTCCGTTCAGTTCCCAGGGAATTGTGTCTGGAACGATTTCTACCTAAATTGCTTGTCTAATTTGTATAACCTTCGATCCGGTGGAACGATTCCCGGATGAAATCGTGCCTGACCGAACAAACCCTAAACCATGGGCCCGTTTTCTTTCCTGAATCTTGTGTATGTAGCACAAATTGAGTTGAGTTTAATCCTTTACTCTCGATTCCCTAATTCGAAGCGAACACGACTCTATTGTGTCCGACAAAGAGAAGTATGGACACGACTTCTCGTAGATCGGAAATTAAAGAGGACTAGAGGAGGCATCCCCTAGTGGTAGCTTGGCCGCTTTGACGTGCCTGCCAAAAAGAAAGACGACGATGGTTGACGATCGATCGTGAACCCAAAAAGGGCGACTCGACCTCAAGACCTCACATCACGTGAAGGTGAGAAGGTCAAATAGTTTCGCCTGACACTGGTACAGAGACAGCCTTTACTCCGGTGGGGAACCCCCTCTAGTGCCAGTTCCTCACCCGGGAGCAAGCATCTGGAACTAAAGGGGGTCCTTTAGTCCCGGGTCAGGAACCGGGACTAAAGGGGACCTTTAGTCCCGGTGGGTAACACCAACCGGGACTAAAGGTGCCTCCTGACATGCCACGAGACCGGCACCCTTTAGTCCCGGTTGATAATACGAACCGGAACTAAATGTTTTTTTTTTCTTTTTTTTTCTTTTCATTTTTTTGTTTTCTTTTCAAAATAGGTTTTCGAAGTCGTATTGTACGCATCTAACAATACATTTATACGCGTGTATAGTATGTTTCGGTTCAAGCACAATGAACATATTAAATCACACAATTCAAGCATAAAAATATATATATATATATATATATATATATATATATATATATATGTATATATATATATATATATATGCATGCATCATATATATATTTACATGCATGCATGCATATGTGTATTTTACATTATATTATTTTATGTGCATATATTACAAAAGATTGCATTACAGTTGTTGTGATATAACAAGTTTTCTCTCATCCTCTAGCTTGGCTTCTATGGCAGTGTTGGGTCGAAGTAGAACTCGCCCTTGGAATCGATGACTTGATCATTAAAAAATCCGGCTATAGACTCTTGAATTGCTTTGATTTGGTCTTGTCGTATGACATTTTCCTCCAACCATCGAGTCTACAGGTTTGAATTAAAGGAAAATAAATTAATATATGTACATACATACATATATATATATATATAAAGACATAGTAACACAATCAATAATAATAATTAAATGAATATATAGTGTATTTTTAACGTACTTTGAGTCTCTCTGTAGGAGTTCTTTGGGAGAGCTCTTTGATAAACTTGCAAACATAGTAACCACAGTAGTTGTTCCCCTGTTCCTGCCTCAGACACCACTTTACGAGAAAAAGATCTGTCATCCAATCTGGTGATCCGGTGAAAGCTATATGTTTAATTAATAAAGATGATGAGATTTAGAGGACTTACTTTCAAAGGGATTACATTTTCCCATGTGTTGCTTCTCAATAAAGGTTTTCCAAATACTGTCCAATAAAAAATTTGCCATGTCATCAGATATAGTTAATCATTATGTTTGTGTGTATATATAGTTGCTAGAGATATCGAAATTACCTCTGGATAATATCTATCATATCTTGGTAGTCTTGTTGTGGTTTTCTCATCGAGTCATAGATTATCAAGTGACTTTTCACCAGATCGATGTCCATCAATATCCAGTGATTGCTGCATGTGTTTATAGGATATAACGTATAACACTCATTAATTAACTAGAATCAACATATGAGCCATTAAGGATGATCGACATTATTAACACTCACTTGAAGTTGTAGGGAAAGAGTATATCCTTCTTGTGGCGTTGGTTCACTAAGAAGTTCATGAGGTTACTCTCTGACTACAGACTTCCAATTAGGCTTTGGAGTAACTGGGTCTTTAAATACTATATGGGGATCAACAAAACCAATTTCATTGCAGCCTTTCTTTCTGTGCTCTGTCATTATAAATCTGCATATATATAGTACTTGTTAGGATAATTTATATGCATATACACACATATGATGAGTTTAATAATAGATCGAAAGAATTATTACTTACAGGCAATAGCAGCTAATGATAACTTTGTCCAGAGAGGTCAGGTGGCATAGTTGATGAAATTCTGTAAAGTCAACATACATAACATCATCGCCACTGGAACCAATGTTCGTCTCTAATTCTGACACCAACACAGAAGTATCCACCGGTAGACGCCTGCATGTACCACTTGTTTAGCAGGTATATTTGTGTCCCCAGATCACCTAAGGCTTGAGGGTTGTATAGACTCTGGCCTAGTACAAATTTTTTCTTCCAAATATCAACCTCCGCCGCACTCTCAATGTTTCCATCACCAAACATCTGGTAAAGGTCGAGACCAGTCTCTTCAATAAATTCACCAAGGTGATCCAAATCGATATCCAGAGGTATGTTTGCCTGATGCATTAATCCTAAATTCGAATCATATTCATTACGAACAACTAGCGGGGGGACTGATTGGTGCGATTGTTGTCCGAGTTGTGCAACTCCTTTCTCTGCCCGCTTCTTTTTCTGTGCCGCCTCAATTGACTTGGTGAGAGTGCGGTCATAGTCCTGTTAACAGTTGATTTGGACGGCTTACGAGATTCCCGCTGTTGTTGCTGGTAAGAAGCCACCTTTTTTCTTAGAATATCTGGAGCTACGAAGAAGTACGGTTTCTCCGGGTTACTCCTTGCTTCTTGATCCTTTTTAAGTTTGTCATAGAATCTAGACATATCTTTTTTATATGCATCAGTTACTTCTTCCTTCTCTTCAGATATTATTTTGGGAATAGCCCTTGGTTTCACGGTGGCTTTCTTTACCGACGGGGGCTGGTTCTTCGTTTGTGGGGCTGGCCTCTTGCTAGTACTTGGCTTCTTGGTAGGTAGGGGAGGGGGAGGCGTTGGAGACCTCCTTGGAGGTGGTGGCAGTGACATTGGAGACCTCCTTGGAGGTGGCGGCTGCGGCGTTGGAGACCTCCTTGGAGATGGTGTGGATGCAGCCTCGCCTTGCAACACATTGTCATCGTACAGAGCACTATGATGATCTAGCGATTGAACAATTGGACTTAGGTTGGAGGAGGATCTGCTACAAAAAAAGGAATGACATATTATTATGAGCAGATTGTTAATTATTTAAGCCAATATAAATTAATGATGTAGTGTTTTCATCTGCACCTATGGTGAGGTAGTTCAGGAGGAGGTGGAGGCGACATCCCAGGAATGATGATGTAGCGCTTGCGCCATAAAATGAATGTCTTCTATGCTTCTCCGAGAGTCTTCTTGCCATCACCTCTAGGAATGTCAAGAGGCAAATCACTAAAACATTTTTCAGCTTTATCTACCGAGATGGTAGCATATCCTTCTTGGATTATATTCCCATGAATCCTTAATGTCTTGGTTCAGTCGATAGGATTAACAAGATCGATAGCCACCTTGATTTTGGAATTCCCCTTTGGAATGTGTAGCTCACACGATGTACAAGGTTCAGTGATGTCATCCACAGGGAAGCGCAGTCCTATGTCCCCTTGATTTGGTATCTCTATGGAAGCGCAGCTACTTTTCAACTGAACAGATTGGCTAATGTTGATTCCTGGCTCTGATGCCTACTTGCTTGCACTCACTATTATTTGCACTTGCCTTCTGATTTCCTCATGCATTCTCGCTTCAAGGTTTTTTTCCCGCTCCTATGCTTCACGCACCGCTTCCTCCAACCTCTGGAGCCGCTGTGCCTCTTCTTCCTTCTTTCTCTGGCGGCTTCTGTAGGAAGGTCTGTCCTAAGGGAATCCATGCTCCCACGAGACACTTCCTTTGCCTCTAGTTCGGCCACCGTGTTCAATAGTCCCGATGGCGTATGTCAGTTCATCCTTCTCTCTATTGGGCCTGAATGCACCACTAGCAGTAGCTCTCTGAGCATAAAACAATCTTTCTACTGCTTTTTGCAGTCTTGCGCCATAAACGCACTTCCCTGTCTCCTGTTCCAGTGTTCCCCCATGAGTGAAAAACCAATTCTTTGCACGCTCTCCCCACTCGAGTGATTCTGGTGTGATACCCTTGGCAAGATGGTCTACTTCCATTTTGTTCCACTTCTTAATGGTAGTCGGGTAGCCACCTGATCCCAAGTTATGGTGGTATATCTTCTGTTGGGCATTACGTTGGTTCTTTATCACCCAACTCACACCCTCTTCCGACGTCTTGTACTGTACAAACTTATCCCAATAGGGCCTCTGCTTTGAGATCGGGCCTGGGACAGTAAAATCTAGTGCTATGTTCTTCTTGACATACGTCGTGTATAGGTGTTTCTTCCAAGTCTAAAACTGGGTGGCCATCTTCTTCATTGCCCAATCCCTAACTCGCTCCTTCAATTCATCACCATCTATTATATCATCATAACCATCTATTTAGGAGCGTGAAATGTTTCAAGACATCATTCCAAATTAATGTCTTGTCACGATCGGAGACAAAACTGATATGAGGAGCATTGGTCTTCTTCTTCCATTCAGCGGGTACTAATCGGGAGCCGGTCCCATACAAGGTAACCACAGTGGTGCATGAATTTCATTTTATTTGACCCCCCCCGGTTCGCCTGTATCCATATTGAAACTCCTGAGATGATGAAGCGGCCCTCCAATGGCTTTTTGGGACCTCGAACATTTTTACTCTTTATTGTAGTTGTTGATGTCGATCCTAGAGGGCTACAAAACATAAACATTATTTTTAATGTCATGAGCACATATAAGACATATGATAATATAAATAGCTAATAATAAAAAATATATACTTGGCCAATATGGTGTTGCTCATTTTGTTCAAGAGCTAAGTACTGACTCCCGTCATCTGCATCCTCTTGCACGTTATTTTTAGCACCATCATCGCTGGCAACTTGAGTGCCAGTGTTGATTAAATTCATCATCAACTCCTCCTCATCCATGTTTCTCGGGTCAGCCATCTAGCTTCAAAAAACAAAACCAATATATAGTACGTCAAATCTTTGCTTACATGCGTAAAATCTATGAACAATATGCATTATTAAATCTTGCCCCTCGGCCACGGACGCAATTCGCCACACTAGGGCGAACTACGTCGGTACTAGGGTGAATTAGGGCTATACATAAACGCCCGAGGGTGAATTGCGTCGGTGACTAGGGCGAACCACGTCGGTGACATCAACAACGCGGTTCGCCCTAGTCACCGACGCAATTCACCCTAGTGTGATTGTTTAGCGTTAACGATAACGATAATACGAATGTTGATCGACTAGGCCACGAGATAGGGCGGTGTGACGATAGTGGCGGTGCTCCGCTCCATCGTATATATGTTTGTACACATGGGTGAACGAGGGCGGTGGTGCTCCGCCGTATAAACCCTAACGAGGGCGGCGATGCTCCGCCGTATAAACCCTAAACGTCGTGGAGCTAGCCGAGGAGTGAACTTCTTCTTAACGACCGCGCTACACGTCGTGGACGACTGCCTCGGCATCGTGCAGGTTCTTAGCGATGGCACCATGATGCGCTCCGCGAAGTACTCCGCGCTCCCTCTCTAGGGCGAGGTGCTGTCCAACCTGCTCGTCCAGTGGAAGGACGTCGTCTACAACGCCGCGCACGCGCTCCGCCTCCGCATGTACAGGCCCACCGACGACAACACGACGATGGCCAATAATAAGCTGCCGATGCTCGTCTACTTCCATGGCGGCGGCTTCTGCCTGTGCAGCTTCGAGCTGCCCCACTTCCATGTCGGCGCGCTCAGGCTCTCCACGGAGCTCCCGGCGCTCGTGCTCTCCGCCAACTACCGCCTGGCGCCCGAGCACCGCCTCCCCGCGACGCACCGCGACGCCGAGGCCGTCCTATCGTGGCTCCGTGCCTAGGCCGAGGCCGACCTGTGGCTGGCCGATGACTCGACCAACCTAGGCAGGGTGTTCGTCTGCGGCGACTCGGCCGGTGGCAACATCGCGCACCACATCGCCATCCGGTACGGCAGCGGGCAGCTCGCCCTCGACCCCGTCATCCGGATCGCCGGGTGCGTCCTGCTCTGGCCCTTCTTCGCCGCTAAGGAGAGGACGGCGTCCGAGGCAGCCGGCCTTGTTGACGAACACAGCACGGTGCTGTTCGACCAGACGTGGAGCTTGGCGCTGCCCGTCGACGCGCGACCCGGCGGCCAACCCGTTCGGGTCGGACAGCGTCCCGCTAGACGATGTCGCCTTCGCACCGCTGCTCGTTGTGGACCCAGACTAGGACGTGCTGCACGACCGCATATAGGACTATGCCGGCGATGATGGGGAAGCCGAACTTGCCGTGTTACCATGTTTAGAGGGGGCCAGGGCCACGGGTTCTTCATCTTTGACCCGGAATGTGAAAGTCGAGAGAACTCACCTCAAGACTGCGGAGGCGCACGCGGTGGAGGGCTCGTCAGTGTGAGGTGGGGTGGTGACCGGCGGCGGTGCGAGGAAGAAGAGGAGATAGGGCGGCTGTTCGATGAGGAAGAAGAGGAGGGGATCGATCTACGCCAGGCACTGACGCATATATACCAGGGAGATTTACTCCCTGGTGCCAGCCACTAGCCAGGGAGTAAAGGTCCTTTACTCCCGGTGCGTGTTACCAACTAGAAGTAAAGGTATCTTTACTCCCGGTGCTTGTTACCAACCGGGAGTAAAGATATACCTTACTCCCGGTTGGTAACACGCACCGGGAGTAAAGGGTTTTTTTTGGCGGGCCACGAAACTGCAGCCCACCTTTACTCCCTGGGTGGGCTTCCCACCCGGGAGTAAAGGTGGGCTGCAGTTTCGTTTCCCTGCCTATTTTGAGCAAATTTTTTTAATAAAATGCAATAGTCTTGTTAAATACATAGTAAATTAAATAAAAGGTTATAAAATTATTTTGTTAAAAATATGGATTTTTTTCTTTATTGCACATAGGAAAAATCTATAACCTAACTTTTTTTATTTTTTGTTATAATTATAAAACATAATGTAACTAATATTTATTATTTCGTTAATGCAAAAATGTAGTGTTTAATTAAAATTATTAAAACTATTGGTTTTGGACAGGAAATTTATTTTCACATCATTTTAACGTTAATATTTTAATTTTTCATCACTCAATATCCTAATTTAACTTTTCGAGAGAGAAATCTCACCAAATCAAACATTGATTTAATTTGAAACACGACATAATAAACATCTGAATTCACAATTATTACATAATATCTCAAACACAGCACTACATTAAATCACTATATCATCAAGTGGGCACAAGTAGTGAACTTCTTCTTTACGTATGTCCCTTGGTTATGATCGCGTCGTAACCATGGAGTGTCCTCATCATTTACCAAGATGCTAGGGTCTTTGTTCACTTTGAAGGGCAGAATTCGTCATCATTTTCATAATCTTCTGACATGTCTGACTTGTCCTCAATTCCCACGATGACTCTTTTCCCTGAAAGAACTATGTGGCGCTTTGGCTCTTTGGTTGAGTCATTATCGTTTTTCCCTCTTTTTGGTTTGGTAGACATATCATTGACATAGAATACCTGATTCACATCCTTGGCAAGGATGAATGATTCATCTTTGTACCCAATATTACTAAGGTCTACTATTGTCATTCCATACTCATTGTCTACTGTTACCCCGCCTCCGGTCACCTTGACCCATTGGCACTTGAACAATGGGATCTTCAAAGTAGGTGCATATTCTAGTTCCCATATTTCATCTATGCGGCCATAATATGTCTACTTATTTCCATTCGGGTTTGGCATCTATGCGGACACCACTGTTTTGGTTGGTACTCCTTTTATCTTGGGCTACTGTGTAGAATATGTTCCTATTTATCTCGTACCCTTTGTATGTGACAATATGCCATGATGGTTGCATAGCCAATAAATACAGTTGCTCATGGATGCTCTCATCACCTTGACATTTTTTTCGCAACTAACCGCCGAAAGTTTCTATGTGCTTACGCATAATCCAAGCTTCAGTCTTCCCTGAAAACTCGGATCATAAGAGATCCTTGTGTGTCTCAATATACGGATCTACCAAAGAGGAGTTCGGTAGAACTATGTAGTGCGCTTTATTGAAATAATCATCCTCCGTACCAATATATGTTTTCCTCCCTAGTGTCCCCTTTCCGCTTAGTCTCCCCTCATGTCTTGATGCAGGAACACCAATCGAGTCAAGGTCGGGAATAAAGTCAACATAGAACTCAATGACCTCTTCTGTTCCATAGCCCTTGGCGATGCTTCCTTCTGGGCGAGCACGGTTGTGAATATATTTCTTCAGGACTCCCATGAATCTCTCTAAGGGGAACATGTTGTGTAGGAACACAGGACCGAGAATGAAAATCTCCTTGACTAGGTGAACTAGAAGGTGTGTCATGATATCAAAGAAGGAAGGAGGGAACACCAACTCAAAGCTGATGAGACATTGAACCACATCATTCTGTAGTTTAGCTAGATCAGTTGGATCAATTGCCTTCTGAGAAATTGCATTGAGGAATGCACATAGCTTCACGATGGCTAGACATACATTTGGAGGTAGAATTCCTCTTAATGCAACTAGAAGTAATTGCGCCATGAGAACATGACAGTCATGGGACTTTAAGTTATAGAATTTCTTCTCTGACACATTTATAATACCCTTTATATTCGAGGAGAATCCAGATGGTACCTTGATGTTGTTTAAGCATTCAAACATGATTTCCTTCTCTTTGCTTAGAGTGTAGCTGGCAGGACGTAGGTAATGGCGTCCATCATCTATCTTCTCTGGATGCAGGTTGTCTCTTTCTCTCAAACAACGCAGGTCCTGTCATGCTTCAAATGTGTCCTTAGGCTTTCCATACACACCCATGAAGCCTAGTAGGTTCACACAAAGATTCTTCGTCAGGTGCATCACATCGATCGAGCTGTGGACCTCTAGGACTTGCCAATAGGGTAGGTCCCAAAATATGGACTTCTTCTTCCACATGGGTGCGTGACCGTTAGCGTCGTTCGGAATAGGTTGGCTGCCATGTCCTTTTCCAAAAACGACTTTCACATCATTAACCATATCGAGTACATCCTCACCGGTTCGGTTGTGAGGCTTGGTCAGGTGGTCTGCCTTCCCTTTAAAATGCTTACCTTTCTTTCTTATGAGGTGATTTGCAGGAAGAAATCGACGATGGCCAAGGTACACGACCTTTCGACATTTTTTCAAGAATACACCTCTAATATCACCGAAGCAGTGTGTGCATGCATTATATCCCTTGTTTGACTATCCTAAAAGATTACTTAGAGCAGGCCAATCATTGATTGTGTGAACAACAATGCTCGTAGATCAAAGTGTTCCTGTTTGTACTCATCCCACACACGTACACCTTCTTTATTCCACAAAATGAGAAGTTCGTCAATAAGTGGTCTCAGGTACACATCGATGTCATTGCCAGGTTGCTTCGGGCCTTGGATGAGCACAGGCATCATAATGAACTTCCGCTTCATGCATAACCAAGGAGGAAGGTTGTAGATACTTAGAGTAATAGGCCAAGTGCTATGACTACTTGTTCTGCTCTCCAAAAGGATTGATACCATCTGTACTTAAAGCAAACCTTAAGTTTCTTGTGTCATTTGCAAACTCTGGGAATTCTCTGTCGATTGCTCTCCACTGGGACCCATTAGCAGGGTGTCTCAACATATTGTCTACCTTACAGGTCTTCTTTGTGCCATCGCAACAATTTTGCATGTTCTTTGTTTCTGAACTAGACTGTTTCAAGCAGTGGTATTATAGGAGCATACCACATAACCTTGACAGGGATTTTCTGTCCACGGACGTTCACCCTCAACATCACCTAGGGTCATCTCGCCTGATCTTATACCGCGATGCATGGCATACCGGGCATGCATCCAATTTCTCAGTACTCTTTGCCACAGGTACAGGATGCAGTCATTAGGACATGCATGTATCTTCTCGATTTTAGCCCCATAGGACAGACAACTTGTTTTGCTTCAGTAGGCAGTGGCGGGCAATTCATTGTCCTTCGGAAGCATCTTCTTTTGGATTTTTAGTAACTCTCCAAATCCCTTGTCAGATACACCATTCTTTGCCTTCCATTACAGCAATTCTAGTGTGGTTCCCAACTTTTTCTAGCCCTGCATCACTAAGTTGGGTACAACAATTTCTTGTGATCTTCTAGCATCCGCTCGAACTTGATCTTCTCCTTTTCACTTTCACATTCTCTTTGTGCGTCATGAATGACCTAACAAAGATCATCAGCAGGCTCATCTTCTGTGGCTACCTCTTCTTCAGCTTCTCCCATTGCAGTATCATTGAAGCACGCACCATCAGGAATAATATTCATTGTCGTCCCATTGTTCTTCTTCACCTTCTTCCATTACAACGCCGGTTTCTCCGTGCTTCGTCCAACAAATATAGTTTGGCATGAAACCTGACTTGAACAAGTGTGAATGAAGAGTCCTTGAGCAAGGATATTCCACCGTATTCTTACATATGGCACATGGGCAGCACATGAAACCGTCACGTTTGTTTGCCTCGGCCGCACGTAACAAAGAATGCACGCCGTTAATGAACTCTTGGGAGCGGCGATCAGCATGGTACATCCAATGCTGGCTCATCTGCATTACATGACATAAATACCATATTAAAACCTAGATCATAATTAATTATTTATACAACATGCATGCCACCACAAAAGGTACAAATTTATGAAAGCATCGCTACAATGTAGACAATCCCAACTACCACTAAAAGAACTAAAGCTAAAATACATTTCAGGAGCACAAGGATTTCGCGACCAATCTCAACTAAAATAGACAGATCCTCCGATTGTGCAACATCTTTGGGCTTCTTCGGCTGGATCACTGCCTCATTAGCCACCGTATCTGCCTGTTGTGCAAGATATTTTTGCACGAGTTCAACATACTCTTCCTCCTAGTAGAAGCCTGAACATTGTTCACTGCCATCTCACTGAAATTAAAACAAAAAATTAGAACTTTAATCACAACCATCATGAAAATAGGTATAAACTAACCATAATCATTAAATACGATAAAATAACTCACATTGCGATCCGGACACTTGTAGAAGATACGATCCTTGTTGGGACCCTACTTCTTCACTCGGTACTCTATCACAATCTTCGTCTTATCACGACACTTGCCGCATGGAATGAGAGGGAGGCCCGGCCTAAGTCGCTTTGGAAACCCATGAGAGGCCGAGGACCCGAAAGCAGTTGCCATCTACTCTCTATACTCATTTTTAATACACTATAAATTTCTCATTTTATAAACAAATAAAATTAAGAAACTATAAAATTATCTATATCTCTAAACAATGATATTTTTAATGGTCATTGTGTTCTCGTCTTTTACTGCGGCAGGTAAGTAATTCACATGATATTTCCGTAAATTAACAGAAGAATGGGAGTGTACACATATAACAATCGATTATCATTTATATTTATATATATACTACGTTTGGGTACGGTGATTGACAGACTACTGCGACGATATCGGGACATGTGAATAAATAACCATCCGTACTAGTTGACCTTGCTTACGTGATCATCTCGACGAGCATTTCTCCACCGGATGGCATCGTACTTGGCCACGGAAGAGCTCCGATTCTATGAGGAAGGGAACACGGTCTTCCACGATCGTTACCGCTCTCCCTCGTAGAATCAAAGCTCCTCCTTGACGTCCGTTACCGCTCGGCAGAGAACATGCTCGCCGAAATGAACACGGTCCGCTAGTTCAACTAGCTACTTTAACCTTTCTTCATGTAAATATGCAAGCTTGAAGTGATTTTGAGCTCAAATTGCTTACAAATGAAAAAAAACACAATAAAGAACCATATATATATATAGTGAACAAAATAGGATAAGGTAATGATGAAACATGAGAGTATGAAGTTGGTAACCTTTAGAACCGAAGAATCGACGGAGGAATCGAAGAAATCGATGGAGGAATCGAAGAATGGATGGAGAAAGAGCAAGAACACTGCTTAAATTTGAACTTAAGCTCTCGGGCGGGCTCGGGGAGGAAGAAGACGGCCAGCAGGATTTATAGCTCAAAAACATGTTTTAATAAATAACCATTCGTACTAGTTGACCTTGCTTACGTGATCATCTCGGCGAGCATTTCTCCACCGGACGGCACCGTACTTGGTCAAGGAAGAGCTCCGATTCTACGAGGAAGGGAACACGGTCTTCCATGACCGTTGCCGCTCTCCCTCGTAGAATCAAAGCTCCTCCTTGATGTCCGTTACCGCTCGGCAGAGAACATGCTCGCCGAGCTGAACACGGTCCACAAGTTCAACTAGTACGGATTTTCTATAATTTTCTAACTATTTTCTAAGTTTTTCATTTCATAAAAAGTTAAAATAAAATGTTTAGTCGCGGAAGTCCATAGAAATGACCATATTTTGACCTAGCAACGCATTGTCAATTGTCATTGCGTTGCATTGCACCCCGGACCAGACTCCGGACAATAAAATACTATGGTCGATCGATGCCGTTCTTTGTCATACAGTCACACGGCGACGGCCGACGGACCCGTTCAACCACCAAATCTGTCAGGCCCGGCTGTTCGGGCATATCGTCAAAAGAGAACGGATTTGCTTCCTATTGCACGGCCTTGCATTGCATCTGTCATACCAGTCGGAGGCACTAGTCCCTATACTCATTTTTTAATACACTATAAATTTCTCATTTTATAAACAAATAAAATTAAAAAACTCTAAAATTCTCTATATCTCTAAACAATGAAGTGTGCTATGCATGCTACAAATGAACGGTGAATACTAGTTTTTAATAGCTACTTTAACCTTCCTTCATGTAAATATGCAAGCTTGAAGTGATTTTGAGCTCAAATTGCTCACAAATGAAAAAACCACAATAAAGAACCATATATATATAGTGAACAAAATGAGATAAGACAATGGTGATAAATGAGAGTATGAGATTGGTAACCTTTACAACTGAAGAATCGACGGAGGAATCGAAAAAATCGACGGAGGAATCGAAGAATGGATGGAGGAATAATGGAGGGAGGAAGCAAGAACACTAGTGCAGTGAGCTTTAAAATATGCTGAGCTCGGGTTCGGGGAGGAAGAAGGAGACGGCCGGGATATAAAGGGGGGACCTTTAGTCCCGGTTGGTGGCTCCAACCGGGACTAAAGGTCCCTCCCAACGGCTACTGCGCCAGACAGAGGTGGCAGGGACCTTTAGTCCCGGTTGGAACCATCAACCGGGACTAAAAGTAGACTTTTACTCCCGGTTGCCGTTGGGAGGGACCTTTAGTCCCGGTTGGAGCCACCAACCGGGACTAAAGGTATCTTTAGTCCCGGGTACAAAAAATACCGGGACTAGAGCTCATTTTAATCGAGGATCAAAGATCTGTTCTCTACTAGTATGATAACGAGATGTAACCTAGCTTAAACTCGGTAAGAAGAAGACATATATAGGTTGGTTCCGCTGGGTGCAATTTGCAGTCGTACGTGCATGTACGTGAATAGGCACTCGCTCGGTGATCGACTGCTACGCCATCATCCCGGCCTGAAGCGTCGCAGCCAGCTCGGTTCAATGCAAGGACCATAGCTAGCTGCTGGTAGGCCGGGGCTGCACGTCGTACGCGTACGTACCACTGGTGTAAGTCGTAACAAATTGTTGGTTGGCTTGGTACTGGGCTACTGCATGGCGCCACCAAATTGAAGTTGTTGTTGATCGATGTTGCATTGGATGACGGTGTGACTTGGTTCCAGCAGCCCCATGCATGCCTCTGATCTTGTCCTTGAACTTTCGATCATCCAATACTATCAGAACAGAACCTGGTTTTGTCGGCAACGGCGACTGGCTGTGCTGTGTAGTATGTAGTACATCAGGGAGGCGCGTCACGGGTCAGATTAATTGACCTGCTGTCAGCTGGCTACCTGTCAAGCCATGCAGGAGCGTCAACGTTGTTTGGTACATGGGCAACATGCCACGAATTGCTCGATACCGACCTGCCACAAGCCTGCTAGCTGCTGCCATGCAGCTCCAGCACCTGCTCGTCGTGTGGATTGTTCAGTCGGAAACAGGCCGGCTTTTGTGCCTGTACTACGCGGCGGACGGGCGGAGTATATGCAACTAGTGCTAATACATCGATTCGATCAGTTTGGTCGCCGCACGTGATTGGCGGAGTATTGACTGAGCTTATATATATGTTAGGGCAACATCAACTTCGTCGATCGATCAAAAATGCGTAACTGAATTCACAAAGTCAACCAATTCTGGTACGTGCTTTCGGTAGTATACTACCCGGCCGCCTGCTACCAGACCAGGTGTATACTACCTACGTACGCCACCACGGGCGTCCGTCCGTTCTGATCCTAGAAAAAAAAAACAAATCTCTCCACAGGAAGCTCGTCTCCTCCACTCCTGGTATCAGTCACGACGTCATGCGGCCGTCCGACAGTCCGAATCTATCAGTGCCGCTGCCTCCATCCTGCACCGCAGCCCACTACGGCGCGCCTGCCGCCGCCATCCCCGACGGTGCTCTCATCCCCACGGCACCTCTATCCCCCGCGGAGAGGAGGAATCCTTCGCGCGAGGTATGCTGCCAGCCATCCCACCGACTGTAGCTGCCGCCCCCCGGACCCGGTCGTCGGCACCTCGCCCTCCGTCTCCAAGCTCCATTCGAGTGCTCAGCGACTGCACCGGCACCTCCGTCCCCTGCAGTGCCATGCTGTGCTCCGTCCTTCGCCGCACCCAGACCCGGTGGCCAGGAGAGGAGGCCGTCACTGGCAAGGCCTAGGCTAGGCGCAGGCGCCACTGGCCGCTGCCAAGTCGCGCCACCATCCTCGGTTGCCGGCTGGCCGGAACCGGCCGTATGCCGCTCAGCGCTGCATTGTACGGAAGAAGGGTGAAAAAATACATGTTTGAAGCCTATGTTTCAAGTGTTTTAGATGTTTCATAGGTATGTTGCACGTGTTTCATGTGGATGTTGCAAAAATAGATCGGGATGTTGCATATGTTGTAATGGTTGTACACGTACAGTTGCAAGCTTCTATTCCCAATGTTTCATCTGTTTTTTCAGACGTATATTGCAAGTGTCTTTATTTGAATGTTGCATATGTTAATGTTTCATCTGATTTTTCAGACTGTATATTGCAAGTGTCTTTATTTGAATGTTGCATATGTTTCACACATATGTTGCAAGTGTTTTATCTGCATGTTGTGTATGTTTTACAATAGTTTTCAAGTGTTTTTCAGGTATTTTTGCAAGTGTTTCAGATGTGTGTTTCAAGTGTTTCATCTGCCTTCAGACGTATGTTGCAAATATTGCGTCTGGATGTTTTAAAAGGAGATCGGGTGTTGCATCTCCCTCCTGCCTTTTTGCTTGCCTTACCTAGGTTTCTCCTCCTCCTCCCGGCACCGGCTAGACATCCGCTGCCCCCTCCCCCTCTTCTCGATGCTGATGGCATTTGGGGCGGTACGAGCCCTACGTGGACGCGCGAAACGAGGCAGAAAACAAACTGCAGGTGGATGCCCCGTCCGTTCGGACTTCTGGGCGTGAAACATCGTATGTGTCGGAGCTGAAGAAAAGCAGATCTATATCTTATAATATATATATATATATATATTGCAGCTGACCATAGAATAACTTATTCTATGGCCACTTTGAGTTACAATAATTATCATGCTAATTTATGAGATTACAGTAACTCCTTGCTAAGTGATTTACTATAACATTATCGTAAATATCACCGTGAGTTGTAGTAACACGAGTATCGTAAATGCATATTCATGTTATCGTAAATTGGTACAAATATTATCGTAAATTAAGGTGGCTATAGAATAAGTTATTCTAGTTATTCTATGGTCAGCTGCAGAATAGCCTTACCTCTCTCTCTCTATATATATATATATATAAGAAAAAACAAACGCGAAAAAAACATAATTGTCTAGCGATGGAGTATCATCTCCGATATAACGTAGGAGGCCTCTATCCATCTGCACCGTACCAAAACTGGACGTTATGGCTCTGGATCCAGGTGATGTACAGGCATTTGTCATTATAGCGTGCCCCAACAAATACGCTGCGAGACGTCATGCTGCAGTGTTGGTGTGCATGATGAAATTCGCACAGGATGGAACCATGCATGGGCATATATCATAGATGACTGATGCACCCGTACGTGGACGACAGGGATCGATGGATCGTCCAGGCCTCATTGCACTCCTTTTCCTTCTTCCCTTTAATTTTTCAAATCATAAGAAAATTGGGATTCTTCGGCTATGCTCTCCTCATCTCTGTAGTGAACTGTCGGCGAGGCAACTATGAGCAAGGAAATGGGCCTCACCAACAGTTTGGTACAATGGCCGCGCAAGTGTTCCCTAGATTTTCTCAAGAAAAAAGAACTGTTCCCTAGATGGGCCCAAGTGAGCGGGCCGGCTGTTTATCTGCAGTTCAAAAAAAAAGATAGACAATATGTACTGAAAGTTTTTAGAACCCCTCTTTTTTTAAGAATTACACACAAGGCAGATGCCCACAACATGCACGCACACAGAACCCTATAAACACATGTACGCAAACCCTACCTCTATAAGCACTTTCGAAGGACTGAGCCGGCAGATCTCGAGATTCACGAAGTCACCACTGGCGTCTCGCTGTCGACGGGGACGTCGTCTACCACTGAAAGCATAGCTCCATTAAATCCTAGAATAAATCTAGGAAAATGCGAACACCCGTGCCATGTCGAGGACTTGAACTCAGGTAGGCAGGTTCCACCATAAAAAATCTAACCAACTGATCTACTATCAGTTCGCAATTTTTAGAACATTTCAACTTGTAACAGTCGGCTGCAATAATATAACCTGATCAACTACACTAACAAGATATCTTATCTTACTATTATAGATCAGAGGATCCAACGGAGGTGCCATATTAATTCCTACCAGATATGCTAAAGAAAGGATAAATAGTAGAAATTCTCACAATAGTCAGTAACATTTGACCCATAATTTGATAGACTTGAATTATTATCAACGGTAATAGACATTCGACCTATTATAATTTATATAAAAACTTATCCACCTCTGCTATTATAAAAAATACATAAAGTTACCTCCTAAATTTGCATCTAAATTACACAGTTTTGTCCTTATGAAACATAATTAAAAATAACCCCATAACATTGTATCTAAATTACCCATCTTTTCTAATATTAAGATAATTTAAAATAACCCCTCATAATTTTGTAAATTATCCATCTTTATCATTATAAAAGATAATGCAAAGTAACCTCCTAAGTTTGCATTCAACCTACCCATATAATGCAAATTAACCTCCTAATTATTACTTTTATATTTATATCTACCTCAGCCATCATAAAAAATAAACAAAAATATCTCTCAAATCTACATGTAAATACTACTGTATATTATTACAGAAAATAAATAAATATTTATAAAATATGGTATGTATATATATTTCTAACTTATAGACTTCTACAACTATGAAATTAAATAACCATAGTGCTATGTTTCACCTTATATACCAAGTAAATATGTACACATTAGGATAAATATATATTTTAATAGCTTATGAAAATGGAAAATATTCATTTAACAAACCACATAGCAATAACACCGATAAGTCACTATAATTTATATAATACTCCATGTTAATAAATTCCTTAAGTATTATTTTAAATAAGTTTATACATTTTGATTGAAACATTATGTCATATTAATATTGATGATTTAATTTTAAGCACTCTATGATATACAAAACAATACTACACAAATCTAATCATGTGAATCATGTGATATAATAAATTCAAAATGTTCGGTGGTAGGGTGCAAGTTGAGTTTCAACTTAATATGAGGAAAATAATACTACTAGGATCTAAATTCCTTTTAATAATAAAATAAATTTCTAATAAAAAATAAAAAAGACACTAGAATTTGTACTTAACATGTGGAAAATTTGCAACAACTTCGTTCAAATACATTCATAAAGTCACATAAAGAGATACAACAAGAGTTTATATATTTTATGATTAGGTTTCTACTAAATACATATCACGCAAAAAATACTATAAATTCAAACTAGAGGTCCTTAATAGAGCCTCCATGTTAATCCTCACAAGACTCGATTGGAAAACAATAGATATATCCTATAGAATTTCACAGAAACAGAAACATCTGACTATTCATTTGGCATAATAACATGATCATCATTGATAATAATAGTATTGGATCTATTCTATTTTTTAAATAATTACCCACGTCTGCTATTGTGTAAAACAACATAAACTAAGGAATGACTCTAGGTTTAAATTACCCACATATGCCATTAAAAATATGACCTAAAGTAGAACTAAATTTGCATCTAATTACCCATGTCCTCCTATTACAATAGATAGATTACATAACCTAATTTTTATCTCATTATTAGAAAAATTAAATACACCCTCAACCCTAAATCTAAATTCTCAACATCTTCTTACAAAAAATGTTTAAATAACCATAGAGCATATATATATATTTCTACATTACCCACTTCAATCGGTATTAATATATTAAGATTTGATAAAAGTAACCATACACGTCATGCTAGCTGAAATGTCATATTATGTTCCTACATTACCCACTATGTCATACTATTTATATAGGTTCTTACTTTAGATATAGTTATACATTTTAACTAAAATGTTTGACATGCGTATATTGAAGTATAGTTATAACTGCACCTATGATTCCTTGATAGAAAATTTTGATGACCTTGAGGAGTATGAGAGACAATTGATGGCTATATTTTCCTAGCCATTGAAGATGACTTTGGAGTAAAAAGTCGATCATTATAAGGCTTAAGTGTTAAAATTCTATTGAGGTAGCATAACTACCCCCATCCGAGATAACACTTCAAGCTTTATCACTTATGTTAAGTGATATGGTGCAGGTTTCAAACGATTGATTTTGGTATTTTTTTTGACCAAAGATTGATTATGGTATTGTAGTATTTAAGATTGTACTCTATGACCTAAAATCCTTATTTTAAAAAGAGAAAAAGGGAGTTAATAAAAGATATAATAAGCACAAGAGTTTTAACTTAACTTGAGGATAAAAAGAATCCATAGGAATCAATAAGAATAAAATTTGAAAATTTAAAATGTAGATTCATAACTTCGTAAGGTATATGATGCAACAAGAGCCACCATAATTAATGGTAAGGTTTCAAATTAACAGCATATTTAAACAATACAAAGCTGCCATGCAAAGTACAATCTGAATGTGAATGAAAAAAATGTATAGATCTGATCTTGCAAAAAAATAGTAAAAAGTTATGATAACTAGATATAGACTATGAATATCTATTATGTCTATTATATTAAAAACAAGCAAAGAGAAAAACATACAATTTAATATAAGTAACTTTGATTAGTCATACACTAATTAAATTTGTACCAAGCAATATAAAATAAAATTTGAAAAATTAAAATTCAGATTCATCACTTCCGTAAGGTATGTGATGCAATAAGAGCCACTATAGTTAATGGCAAGGTTTAATTGCATATTTAAACAATACAAAGGTGCCATGCACAGAAAAATTATGAATATGAATGAAAAAAATGTATAGATGAGCTACTTGCAAAAAAAAATATTAATAAGTTTATGATAACTAGATATAGCCATGCCTATTATGTTGAAAACAAAGAGAAAAAAGTATAATTTGATATAATTAATTCTTTATTTGTCATATGTATTAAATAATAATTAATACATATATCTGCTAAAATACTAGCCCGTACGATATTACGGGTTGATGGACTAGTTTCACCTAATAATGATTACATAAAACTCAGAGAGACAAACAAATTTCAAGCAACACTCATAAGTTTAGCATTTTTGTTAAAATATCGTGTCTCTAGCTATATTATGCACCTCTACATGAATATTTCATGAGCCGTTGGCTGCTGAATTGGAGCCTGACTGGATTCATGATGAGTAAGTTACACGAACGCATACCCCTCTGTCCATTTTCTTGCAAGCACAAGCAATGCATGACCGAGTTGCTAACTTTGGGGGTATGGCCCCCAAGACATGGGTCGTATCATCGGAGGATGGCCCAGCCCACAAGATTAAGGCGTGCACGGCGCTGTTCGGCGTGCACCGCAAGACATTGTATAGTACCAAATAGGTTACTTTACTTGTAACCCTACCTCCTCTAGAGTATATAAGGAGAGGTATGGGTCCCCTAGCGGATAGGATCTATCAGATCGGATTTACATACAGATCAATACAATACACCAAAGACACAGGACGTAGGGTATTACGTCGATCAGACTGTCCCGAACCTGTCTAAATCGTTGTCTCTGCTGCCTTGTGTCACCATCCGGTTCCTGATTACGCGCACCCCCACCGACAAATCTACCATCGCGGGATACCCTTCGATGGACTGCCGAGCATATTCTGTCGACACTAACCTTCCTTGTTCATACATAACCAACAACGCATACATATCCATATATGTGGATACATTTGAAGATCAATAGCTCCATGTCACACGTAACCGACCTGCACACTAGTACACTCCAGATATCCTGTCTAGATCTGTACACACCTCGCCCAACAAAGGCCATACATCACTCCTGATGATGGAGGCGTACATTGTTCAAACAATCAACAACGAATTTGGTCTTCGTTCCTTTATTTCACCAGGCCACAGGGTTAGCAAATCCTGAAGTCAAAAGCTGCTGATCTAATGGAGATCACATGATGGTACAACACATGTGGTTGTTGGGCAGACAGAAGGGCTTGTCGCAAGCTTAGCTAGGTTCCAAACAAATGCTGACAAAGAGAGAATAATGGCCAATCAGCTCTAGGTGAGTCAAAATTTATAGCAGTGCTCTCCATGAATATTATCACTGACAGCCCTTTGCCTTTTATGAGCGATGACCGCATAAATCATTGGAGCATTCCTCTTCTCGATCGTTGACCATATTAGATCTACTCCCTTCATCCCAAAATAAGTGACGTTTTTTACTTTCAAACATCTTATTTGATCGTTCTTCTTATTCAAAAAATTTGTATAAATATTATCTATTTTGTTATGACTTATTTTAACAATGATTTATTTATTTTATTATTACAATTTTTTTTTGAATAAGACTAGCAGGTTAAACAAGATTTGAAGTCATAAACGTTGCTTATTTTAGGACTGGAGGGAGTACATCTCTACCAAAAGTGGACTTGTACCTCCAATTCGTAGTCTTAAAATAACTTTGACACTACGCCAGATTTGCACATCACTACCGGCATCATCACTGCTGGATTTGTGAGAACCGACAGTGATGTACCTTCACTGCCAGTTATGAGCTTGAAAATAAAAAAAATGATTGGGGCTAGGCTAAAACCGACAGTGAAGGACCACATCACTGTCGGTTTGTGGCTTGAACTGGCATTGTTCTGGTGGCCACTCATCACTGCCGGTTTAAGCCAAGAGCCGATAGTGATTGGGCTCTATCACTGTCGGTTCTAGCCAAGAACCGACGGTGATAAGCCTACAACACAAAAAGGCTGCAGCCGTCCTCTCATTCCTCCTCTCTTCCATCCCAAGAACAGAGGCGTGCGTTTGGACCCTTCCCTCCATTGCTGCGGCTGCTCTTCACCGTGAAGCTAGTGCTTGGATTTTGAAGAATGGCTTGATCTTTTTGCTTTAAGGTTAGTAACAAATATCCACTCCTTTGATTTTGTTGCTTAATTAGCTTCGTTTTGATGGCTATATTGCTTGATTCTCATTCTAGTTCTTTCTCCATTCTAGAGAGCACTTTTCCAATTGAACATTTGTGCAAGGCTCAAATTGTGGTGAATCCATCATCTGAAAGGTTGGTGTCTATGAACACATTTAAATTCCTAGCTAATTATTCCATGGTGGTCAAGATCATCGTTGTTAGTATGTGATGCTATAATTAGTTATTAGAAGTAGAGTAGAATAGTTGCTCTTCAATATTGTGCAATAATCATTTTTTACTACGATTTTTAATTTACAGGGCCGGGGCTACCAATTTCAATTTTTAAATAATTAGTGTACAATAATATTTTCCAAAAATTGTACTTTCGAGCTACAATTGTTGTTCATGAAGCTCGATTTCTTATTAATTCTTTGTAATTACTGTCTCAGTATTTTTTTGTGCAGAGATGGATCGAGAGTGGATGTATCTGTCCCGAACGGACAAGCGGTACATGCATGGCATCAGCCAGTTTATCACCGATGCCAAAGCCCATGCTGGGAATGTGAACCCTGTCTTCTGCCCATGCAAAGATTGCAAGAATCATAGGAACTTTCGTCAAATTGAGTCTATACGATCGCACTTGATTACCAGGGGGTTCATGCCAAACTATACGATATGGACTATGCATGGCGAGGTTGGTGTAAATGTTCTGCGGGAAAACGATGATGATGTGGACATGCCTGACGTAGCCATCCACGATGCTAACGAGGAACTTGGTGTCAACACGGAACCTATGGCCACAGTTAATAATGTGTTTAGGAACACACTAGCTGACGACACCAAGGATAACATGGCATTTCTCAGCTGCTACGTAATGTAGAGATCGGATGTCTTAGTGAAAGACAGCTGAGAAAGCTAGAGAAAATGAGACAAGATGGCAAAACACCATTGTATAAGAATTGTCCAATGAGCAAACTAGAAGCCGACATCATGTTGTTAGAGTTCAAATCGACAAACGGATTGAACGATAAAGGCTTCGATCAGTTGTTAGGTATAATAAGAAAAATGCTCCCAGAAAAAAACGAGTTGCCAGAAAAGACATACTTGGCCAAGCAAATGATCTGCCCCATCGGCCTCAAGGTTGAAAAAATCCACGCATGTTCCAATGATTGCATATTGTACCATGGAGAAAAATACAAAGACTTGGACAAGTGCCCCAAGTGTGAAGCTCTATGGTACAATGAAGGGCCGTCAGATGAGGGTACCAAGACCAAAGGAGGTCTCATAAAGGTCGTGTGGTATTTCCCTATAGCTCCCCGGGTGCATAGGCTGTTTGCATGTGCAAAGTCAGCCAAGCTGTTGCGCTGGCATGGCGAAGAGCGTAAGAAAGATACAATGATGAGGCACCCCACTGATGGGCATGACTGGAGGACTGTCAATACTATGTTCTATAAGGACATCGGTGGAGAGATAAGGCACCTTTGGTTTGCTTTGAGCACAGATGGGATGAATCCTTTCGACCAGGTTAGAAGCAATCATAGCACCTAGTCAGTGACGCTCTATATATACAATCTTCCACCTTGGGTTTGTATGAATCAGTCGTACATCCAGATGCCACTACTGATCCAAGGGCCAAGACAGCCTAGGAATGACATCCATGTGTTTCTGGAACCAGTGATCAAAGAACTAGTGGAGATGTTTGAAAAGGGTGTGCTAGATGTTTGGGACGAGTACAAAAAAGAACATGTCACGATCAAGGGAGTACTTATCACTATAATCACCGACCTGCCAGGTCGAGGTTCGTTGTCCGGAGAGAAGACAAAAGGCTATACTAGATGTGTCGGGTGCTTGGATGACACCGATGCGGTAAATCTACCAAATAACTCAAAGACAGTTTATATGGGATACCGTAGGTTCCTACCTAAGGATCACCCTTACCGCAAGAACAGAAAAGATTTCAACGATACTATTGAGAAACGCTTAGCTCCAAAATATCAAGATGGGCCTGCGATACTTCGAGAACTCAACAAACTGGAGGTTGTCCTTGGGAAGAGGGACAATGCAGTAGCAGCGCCTGATGGGAGCGTTTGGAAGAAAAAAATCGGTTTTCTGGAAACTATCTTACTGGCCATTTCTGAGTGTACGCCACTGTCTTGATCCCATGCACATCACTAAAAATGTGTGCGCTAACACTCTTAACACCTTGATGGACACCGGGGGGAAATCGAAGGATTCACTAGCCACACGCCTGGACATGCAACACTTGGGAATCAGGAAGGAGCTGCATCCCGTGGAGCTAGAGAATGGCCAGTTCGAACTTTCGGTTGCGTCATGGACATTGAAGAAGGAAGAAAAGCGTGCGCTTCTTTCTTTCTTCAATGAACTCAAAGTCCCGACGGGCTACTGTGCGAACCTGAAGAGGCTAGTAAACATGAGAGAACTCAAGTTCAACTATGGCCCTATGAAGGCCCATGACTGTCATGTCATTATGACTCAGCTGCTCCCTATTGCCCTGCGTGGTATCCTCCCCCCAAAGGTCCGTGTCCCAATCATAAAGCTTTGCTCATTCTTCAATGCGATCTCAAAAAAGGTCATTGATGTGTCCACGCTAGAGCAGCTGTAGCGGGACATAGCCGAAACTCTCGTTAGGCTTGAGATGCATTTTCCACCGACTTACTTTGATATCTTATTGCATCTTCTCATTCATCTTGTTAACCAAATTAGAGCTCTTGACCCAATGTACCTGCATCAGATGTTTCCTTTCGAAAGATTGATGAAAGTTTTCAGGAGGTATGTTAGGAACAGATTCAGGCTAGAAGGGGGCATGGTTGAAGGATGGTCAATGGAGGAGGCCATTGAGTTCTGCACATATTATCTAGACATCAAAAGGGTCAGAGTTCTAGAATCTCATCATGAGGGAAGACTACGTGGCAAAGGAATGATTGGGGAGAAATCTGTTACAATAGACGACCCTATTTCTTTCAGACAGGCACAGTTCGTTGTTCTCCAGCAAGCCAAGGGTGTGATGCCATACATTGATGAGCACAGGCAATCGCTGCAAACTCTATATCCGAGCATGTCACAGGCTTGGCTAGATAAAAAACATAAGGAGGAATTTGTCAGCTGGTTGCGACGTCGCTTACTTAGAATAAAGTTGGGTATCAACTGGATGCCTTAGCTAAGGGACCTTCGAGTACAAATCTTAAGTACCAAGGGTATGAGATCAATGGATTCACATTTTACACAAAAAAGCAAGATGGAAAGAGCACATACCAAAATTGTGGTGTTTGTTTTGATGCTCATGACGAGAACGACAACATGTAGGCGACATACTATGGTTTCATAGAGGAGATATGGGAGCTAGCCTATGGTCCATTGAAGGTAGCTCTTTTTTGCTGCCAGTGGGTCCGGCTCGAGGAAATCAACACTGATAGTGAAGGGTTCACTATCGTTGATCTCAAACCACATACAAAGATGGCCCCTTTGTCCTTGCAAGAGATGTTATGCAAGTCTTCTATGCAAGGGACAACAAGACAAAAGGAATGCTAAAAGTAGTCCTAGAAGAGAAAAGGAAGATTGTCGGTGTGAATGGAGTGACGGACGAAGAAGACTACAGGGGCTATCAAGAAATGCCTCCATTCTGGGCGAATGTACCCCTACCTATCTTTCAAGAGGGTGCTGAACTTGCTTACATACGAATTGATCACAATGAGGCCCTCATTATTGATGGACCTAAAGATAGTTAGATTATTGTTAACTATGTAATCATTATGCAGACGTTGTATTAGTAATTCGCACTGAATATTTAATTTATATTTTGTGCGCATCTCTACAATTTAATTATTGACTATGTAATCAAATATTAAGATGATGTTCACAAACACTATTATTTGATAATTATAGACCATTAATTCATTATCATAGAATTAAATAATCAAGACACAAATTTTTGTGTTATTTTAGAATATAAACTAACTGCATTATTTCTATTAATAAATAAAGAAAGAAAAGCAAAATAAGTGAACTCCCTATTCTAGCTCAGCGGTTAAGACCACACACTCTATACTCTGAGACCCGCGCTCAAATCCTAGGCGGGCCAAATTTTTTTGATTTTGCATTTATTATTTAGTAGTGCATTACAATGGGATAAAAGAAAAAATAAAACCATTCTAACCGAACTCCCTATCCTAACTCAGCGGTTAAGGCCACGCACTCTCGACCCCGTGACCCACGCTCGAATCTCAGGCGTGCCAAACTTTTTTATATTTTTTACAAAAGGCTGCGATGGCAGGCTTCAAACTAACACTATTTTTTTATATTTTTTTACCTAAAGTTGGCGGCAAGGCCCTTCATTGTCGGTTTTGGTTTTAAAACCGGCAGTGATAGCTTCTATCACAGTGGGTTGCTCAAACCTACACAGAAGGCCCCATTCACTATCGGTTTTAAACTAAAACCAACAGTGATGTGTAGATGCTCCTCACATGCCAACAGTGCTCCCATGACCACAACCGTTGGAAGACTGCTCCCACCTACCCCGATAACTTTAGTTCAGAAATAAAAATGTACCACGACTGCTAGCCCCTATAAAATGGCCCTCGGCCAGGAGCTAGCCTCTCCATGCATGTTGGTTTCAGCCAGGCCTTATCAGCCATGATACAATGTTTTCCTCTCACAACAAACCACAGATATCGTTATGCATCGTAGTCCACCAAAATGGTACACACATGAGGTACTAGAAGAATGGTACTAAAGATAGAGCAACGCCAAAGATTGGAGATGCCACAAGGTTCACAGAGCCATCTGCTGTGGTGCCGAGCTGAATCCGATGTGCTCTAGACTGTACAGCAGAGGCATAGATTCATTGATGCCACCTTATCATCTCCAACCGATATAGCTCGTAAAGCACCTCGGTGCTGTTGTTTGACCCTAGTTGGTGCTAGAAGAATGCTACTAAGGTGGTTAAATTATAATGTGTTGATACACATTGATGGTAACATTGACCTGTATGCAAATAGGTCTTTGTTATCGTATATGTAATTTTAGTGTAAGGTCTTTATTATCGTATATGTAACTTATTTCTAATTTTTTGATGTATTTCATTACTATCTAAATAAATATATCATTGTTGTTAAAACTTTCCCACTTTAGTATCTAAATAAATATATCCTTCAGATATATGCACCTTCACTGTCAGTTCTATTTAGAAACCGACAGTGATAGTCACCTTCACTGTCGGTTCTATTTAAAACCGGCAGTGATAGTAACTTTCACTGTCAGTTCTATTTAAAAACCGGCAATGATGTCCATGCCCCCCTATATAAAACAAACTACCGGCCACATACATCGATCCCACCCATCCACGAACTCTCTCAGTCTCATTTCTCACATTTCACTCTCACTTCTTAAGACATCCACTCTCTCTCTATGTGATTTGGTCATGGCTCCTACATTTTTCAATGGTATTGATATGTTGTCTTCTCTAATATTCTATCTATATTCATTTTATCTATATTTATATTCATGTTTCTTTGCATTCTACATTTATATATATTCTTATTCCTTGCATTCGATCTATATTTAATTATGTTGCCATATTTTACTTGGAATAATTTTTTGTGCATATATTTTATGTTCATATTTTTTTGCATTTTATCGATCATGTGGTATGAACAACGGACCTCCCCCACCACAAGAACCAGGTTTCCATCCTGGTGATGAGCCATTCGCTCCTAATATGGCCATTCCACGGTTCCCTGTTCTAGCTATTGTATGAAATATTTTTCAACATCTTTTGTTTTTTGATGCTAACAAATAACTGTAATTAGTTTAATATCATTGTTGCATGCATATATGTCACAGACTATATCCCCAATAGATTGGCTGCAAATAACACTTAGCTGGTTCTTTATCTCAGACATCGTTGAGAACACGACATCTAATGCAAGTGGTCGGCTATGGACGTGTGAACTCAGTTTTTTCATCCCTGTGAGGGGTTCAAATCATCGAAACCATATCCACGAGATGGGAATACAGAGCCTGGACGTGATAAGCGCCCAATTAAGTGCCATGCACATTTGTTTAGAGGCACTTCGATGTATTTTTATTGATGTGCCTGATTTCTCGCACTTCAAGACACTTGCTTTGAATGCTGGTGATATCCCCGTCTCGCAATCAAGCGAATGGTTTGCGAGCTACAACCATACGGATGTGGTAAAATGGTCACTTATACCTGAGTCGTGGTTATTTGTTGTTTATTATTGTAATAACATTCTCTATTTTTTTCTTTTTCTCCACATGCAGATTGCGCTACAAGACCTTACCTATGCTGCATGTGGCTTGTGGGCCATTCTAGACCAAGCTACGGAGCAACTCGGGTACGATTGGGACTTCTATAATGGAAATCTCGGCCAGCTCACTATAGAAGGACGCCAGTACTACATAAGGATTACTAACAGGGGCAGTGGTCGTTCAGTAGGTTACATATATGGCTAACCATTCTTTCGGTATTGTGAGGCACGAGAGAGTGCACTCATTAGGGCATTGAACTTTATCGATTCAAGCGGATACATAATCTGTGACATCAATTACCATATATGGCTACAGAGGCATGTTAGTATGCGTGGCCCGATTGATCCCGGCAATGATTCTGATAGTAATTAATGTTTATTTAGCTAGGTTTTCAAGGTCGTAGTTTAATTGGGTTCTAATTTTAATATGTACGGCTTTGTGTGTTTAATTATTGTCATGCATGTAATTCGTGTAACATTCTAGTGTCGTATTTGTCTCAAAATTATTTTTAGGCTTGCACGTGCCACGTGTGAAGGAAACACCAAGTTTGGGATTTTCCGAAGATAGTTTGCTACTTTCTAAGGTTTAATTGAATTTCCGCGTGACGACACTGTTTAATTATAGGTTGAACTGAGTTTACCCATGAAAAAAATCTGAAATGGTGCCAAACTTTTACACAGGCTCTAATGTGCCCTAGGGATAAGAATTTTGTGGAGGTGGATAAAAAAATCTATTGGGTCCAAGATGAAATTCACCCTCTTTTGTCTTATTTGGCACAGAGAAAAATATAATAAATAAAAAAATGAACAGAAAAACCTAAGATCCTGTGTGGGGTCTTATTTTGGGTTTACATGCTCGCCAAAAAAATTTCAAGCCATTTCGACATAGGCGGAGTATACATACTTCACAGAGATACATGTGCCCTTTCATCGAACCATGACTATACACATAGGTTATCAAGGTTTCTGTGGTTCATAGGCATTCCGGTGTCATATTGGTCTTAAACTTTTTCTTAGGCTTACACGTGCCACGTGTGAGGGAAACACCAAGTTTAGGATTTTTCGGAGATGGTTTGCTACTTTCTAAGGTTTAATTGAATTTCCGCGCGACGAGACAGTTTAATTATAGGTTGAACTGAGTCTATCCACAAAAAGATCCAGAATGGTGCCAAACTTTTACATAGGCTCTAATGTTCCCTAGGGATAAGAATTTTGTGGAGGTGGATGAAAAAAATCTATTGGGTCCAATATGAAATTCACCCTCTTTTGTCTCATTTGGCACAGAGAAAAATATAATAAATAAAAAATGAACAGAAAAACTTAAGATCCTGTGTGGGGTCTTTAATTTGGGTGTACATGCTTGCCAAAAAAATTTCAAGCCATTTCGACATAGGCGGAGTATACATGCTTCACAAAGGTACATGTGCCCTTTCATCGAACCATGACTACACACATATGTTATCGAGGTTTCTATGGTTTATAGGCATTCCGATGTCGTATTGGTCTCAAACTATTTCTTAGACTTGCACATGCCACGTGTGAAGGAAACACCAAGTTTGGGATTTTTTAGTGAAGGTTTGCTACTTTATGAGGTTTAATTGAATTTTTGCGCGACGAGACCATTTAATTATAGGTTGAACTGAGTCTACCCACGAAAAGATCCGGAATGATGCCAAACTTTTGCACAGGCTCTAATGTGCCCTAAGAATAAGAATTTTGTGGAGGTGGATGAAAAAATCTATTGGGTCCAAGATGAAATTCACCCTCTTTTGTCTCATTCAGCACACAGAAAAATATAATTAATAAAAAAATGAATAGTAAAACCTAAGATCCTGTGTGGGATCTTAATTTGGGTGTACACGCTTATCAAAAAAAATTCAAGCCATTTTGACATACGAATACATATGCTTTTATTTATTCAGTATATAAAAGAATTTTTTTAATATATATAAACATCACTGTCGGTTTTAAGAAACTGGCAGTGATGAGAAGAAATTGATAGTGATGCTTGTTATCACTGTCGGTTTATTTTGAAAACCGGCAGTGATATATAAAAAATTAAAAAAAATTATGCCAGCCCTCAGGTTTGAGCTCAGGTCTAGGGCTACAGAGTTTAGACACTTAACCGCTTCGCTAGTATAAGATGTGTGCCATGGTTTATTTATTTTATCGTTTTGACCTTTAGACCGCTTAATAAATTATAAAATTAAACCAAAAAAATTGGGCTGCCCGGGATTCGAACACGGGTATCGGGGGCTAAGTTGCGGGGTCTTAACCGTTGAGCCAGTAGGAGGTGTTCGAAAGATGTGGAAAAGATAAGTTACTTATGCTGTAACCACACAAGGAAGTCACTATCGGTTTAAAGAATGGCCCGATAGTGATGTGACAGATGACAGACATGCTGCAACACGGTATTATCTAGAAGAGCAATAGTCCTATTGGCCCCCTCGATCTCCAGTATGTAGCATATCATATACTACGGTCTTCGTGACAACGAGGTAAGCAAAACGAGGTCATACAAAATGCAACATCCAATATGTAAGCAAATAAAACGAGAGGTCATATGCAATGCAAAGTATCAACCCAAGGTGATGATGATCAAACAAAGAATTTGATGACATGGTTTTTTTAGCACCAGTAAATTATTACATCGATCTAAGGCATTGATTAATCACTAGTGCTACTAATTACTGCTGGTGCTGCCGCATGCATCGTCCCCCGCTGCCAATGCTCCTCTTCGCGCTTCTTTCGCTCAGCCCTACACCGGCGCCATTCTGCGTCCATCGTGAGATGCTGCTTGGTCTCCTCCTGGCGGCGGCGCTCCTCATCCTCATGGCGGCGCTTCTCCTCCTCACGGCGGTGCTCCTCCTCCTTGGAGATCTCAACGACGCGCTTCAAGATGTAGTCGTCGGTCTCCTTCTATGTGATGGCGCAGAGGTGTTGGTCCTCCTCCTTTTGAGCCATCTCCAATGAATTGAAGATGACCTCCTCCACCAGAAGAGGTTCTAGTTCCTCCTCCGATGTGGTCTCACGGTTCGGATCGTCCTCAAGGTTCACCTTGAGGTCCAATTCGGATGACGGCGTCGGTGGAGGCATTGGGGGGGCGACGTGAGGACGATGGGTTTAACTTCATCCATGTTGTCTTCAAGCGGTGAGGCATTGTGCGTGGCTACGGGTCGAGGGCCGGGGCGAGGTGTGCATGGGAAGGGTGGTGCTTCGCTTTCTTGACGCGTGGTGGTGTGGCGGCCGACTGTGTGCATGGGGGCCTAGCTTATATAGGCATGTCGGTGGTGGAACTGATCATTGTGCAATAACTTGCACCCCTAGGAAGACAGAGCGCGCCTACGTTGGGAACCATAGTTGAACCGCCATTGCGCCTGCGTTGGGAAGACGGAGCGCGCCTGCATTTGGGAACCGGCGTGAGCATCCGATGGACGGGTAAACGCGGTGTCTCTTCATGGGGAACTAAAGGGCTCTTCATGGGAACTGCGCTTCATGGACCGGGTAAGTAAAACAACGGCTCTTCATATGGGAACCGCGCGACCAGTGTGGCTGGGGAGTTGAAGGGCCTACATGCAAAGCAGGGACAGATAATCACTCAAAGGAATAAATTCCTTCAAACTTTCTGAAATCAGGTGATAGCTCAATGGTTTGTCCGCTGCTCTGGAACTTGTAGGCTTTGGTTCGATTCAGGGATGCAACACATTTATTTCATCTTTTTGACCTTTAGACCACTTAATAAATTATAAAATTAAACCAAAAAAATTGGTCTGCCTGAGACTCAAACACGGGTCTTAGGGGCTAAGTTGAGGGGTCTTAACCGTTGCGCCAGTAGGAGGAGTTCGAAAGAAAATGGAAACTTATCCTACTTAACACCTAAGTTAAACCTAACTGCCACACAACATCACTGCTGGTTTGGGGAATGACCTGACAGTGATGTACACCATCACTGTCGGTTTGCAAGCAAAACCGGCAGTCCCGGCAGTGATGAGCTATTTCCCAAAATAAATTAATAATTTATAAAATAGAACAAAAAAATTTGAGCCACCTGGGACTCGAACATGGGTCTCGAGGGCTAAGTTGAGGGGTCTTAACCGTTGCGCCAGTAGGAGGAGTTTGAAAGAAAACAAAAACTTATCCTACTAAATACCTAACTTAACACCTAACTGCTACATCACATCACTGCCGATTTGGGGAGTGACCCGGCAGTGATGTGCCCCATCACTGTCAGTTTATAAGTAGAACTGGCAGTGATGAGCTACTACTATAAAAGTGGTGTGGGTTGAAATTAGCCCAATTCATTTCAACCCCGCGCCAACCCCTCCCCCCACGCTGCTGGAGCACCACCCCGCGCTGGAGCACTGCCCCACGCTGGAGCACCACCCCACGCTAGAGCACCGCCCCATGCCATCCACCGCCCCAAGCAGGAGCACCGTGCCATCCGAAGCACCGCGCCATCCATCCCACCGCCGAGGCCTTTAGGAGCGCGCAGACAGCTGCTTTCCCACCCCCACGATGAGTGCGTGGCTCATTGCCCACTACGTGTCTGATGAAATGTCCCACAGCTGCTTACTTGAATTAGTTTGATCATGCAGTGTGTGTTGTCATACAGTTTGATCATGCAGTTGTGAATGCTAGAACCTAGGTTTACCACACAGTGTGTGCTATCTGTTTCTTTGTGTTTCTGGACGCATTGCTAGTAAGTAGTACATTGTTACTTAGTAGCATGTTGCTCAGCTCTATTCATCAGTATACTGATAAGAACAAAAGCGTAATTTTATTTTTGGTTACCAGGATAAACATAGCAGGGACTCGTAATACTTGACAGAAATTGCTCTCTGAACGTTAATGGTAGTTTGTTTTCGGAGTACTTGCATTTTCTCTGTGAAATAATCTTATGTTTTCTCTGTGAAACCATCTTGTGCATCATTGGAGCTTGGCCGGATACATATGTGAAACCAATGGTTGGCCTCACCTCGTAGCTTGCAATTGCAATAGCGCTCCCATCAGGCGGGTACTCAATGTTTTTGGAGCTGTGCTACCAATGCTCAATGTTTTTTGATGTGAGGATGGAGTATATATACTTTAGACCTATAGAACTAATATATGTCCAAACTTGTCATGGAATTCTCCATGCTATCAGCATAAAGATGCATAATTATTAACTTATGCAAGATTACAAGTAATACATAGTTATGTAGCCTTGTGCATTAAATTGGGAATATTTTCCAACAATCCTATCTTATTATGAGTTTTTGCATGTCACTTTCCTAGGATAGTATGAGATGCATATTTGCCCCTACCAACCATGTAAGTTTCAGATCAAAGTATCACAAATTTGGAAAGATGCTTACCTGCACTGATACTTGTGAAAGAACCTCGCGCCGATGGTTGGGGGATTTATAGTGAGACTGAAGACTCTTAGACATCTCTAGGAGTATACCCAAAAGTCTTAAACTGGCTGTCTAAATCATCATTTGGTTTTTAATGAATAAAAAATATTCTTTATATCTTTCCTACATCTAACAACTATTACTAAGGCACGTGAATAGCTATTTTCCAAACACTCCTATCTATGCAATGGTCGTGTGTTATTCATAAATATATTAAATTGTATAAGAATACATCATGTTTGAATGACAACCTAATTTACTTAAATGTATAGGCAACCATGGCATGGTATGTAGTGCATGTTGGTCACATGCCTGGGATTTATCGAACCTAGGAAGATTGCTATGCTCAAGTCAATCGCTACCCTAGTAATTTGCACAAAAATATAACATAGAAGCTGAAGCTTTGAGGGCCTACTATAGTCATCCGGCCTACCTTGCAAACCATGGGCAACCAGCCTATTATGGTCCAATGAATGCAAACCATGGCCATCCGCTGGCACTGGAGATCGAAGAGAAGCCACTTGCTAGAGATGTGAAGATTAGGAGAATTACTCCTTGGTCTTGGAAAGATGTCATGCTTTTATTTATGGCTATGGTCATCACTTTTCTTATTTGGAAGTTGATGTAGGCTTAGTTTCGTAGAAGAGTAGGTGGACTTTGTTGTATGTGATCAATCAAACAATGAATTTGTTCTAGGTGAACATATGCTATTATTTGACTTTGTTGTATGTGGACTTATTATTAGACTTTGCATTAAACATATTATATATATATATGAACATATGCTATTAGTAGTTGTCCGCGGCCAAAACTAACCACGATCGTGTCATAGCCATGACTCATCGTCGCCTGTTACCCCATCACCGAAGAACTAATCGGCAACAAGAAGCGGCTAATATCACTGGGATGGGAGAGCCACATGATCCGACAAACGGTGATGGTGTCAATCAGGTCGGTGAGAACGAGTAGCCATGGACCTCGTCCAGCCTGCTCGATCTAGGTCAAAATGACCAAGATGGCCAGGTAACTTTGGTATCATGTCACTATGTAGCCACATACGCTAATCAATTGAGAGGGTCATAGCTTACTTAGTGTCTCTAGCAGGAGCCTCCGCCGGCCGAGGAGCCAGAGGGTTCGGGTAGCAGGAAGGCTAGATCCAAGCAAGGCATGTCAAAGATTCCTATTGGTAGGAATGCACACTAGCACATTACTGAGTTCAATGAATTTGGGGATCCACTCTCACCACCTATAGCTTTGACCAAATACAAGACTATCCTCGGGTTACTTGTTAGGGACTTTATCCCGATTACATACAGGAAGTGGATTGGGAAAGATGATGACCGGTGGAGGGTTCCCAAAAGTGAGAAGGATTACATATGGGATGTCAAGATCCTAGAGTATTTCACTTTCCCAGCCAAGTATGACAGGGAGTTAGTCAAGAAAAAAGCAAAAGAAATCATGGGGACATGCTTCAAGAATTTCAACGGGACATTGTACAAGAATTTTGTCCTCCAAAATAAAGAGCCATATTTCGATGGTGGACAGTTTAGCAAGCAAAAGGACTTATGGCAGGATTTCAAGGAATATAGGTTATCCGAGGAGTACTTAGAACTGAGCAGGAAGAATAAGGAGAATTCACAAAAAGCGATGAATCCTCATCATCTCGGCTCTCGTGGCTACACCAAAAAGATGCCAGAATTTGAAGCAGAACTTCAAAAGATGGATCGCCTTGCTAAGGAAGGCGTTCAGGTTGAGACCGCCGATTGGGAGCCCAGATCAGTATTATACTGTATGGGGAGAAATGTACGGCACGCTGAGGACGGGAGCTTTAGCTCCTCAAATCAACCCATGAGCGAACTCATCCAGAGGATCTCCTAGGTAACTGAGGAGGTGAGGCAAGGGACCCGCACTTCTAATAGGGAGAAAGACGTGCTCACCCAAGCACTCGGAACCAAGGAGCACCCTGGTCGCACTAGAGGAACCGGTGTTGTTCCTTATAAACTAGCATTCCCCCAAGAATCTAACACTTACCGGAGCCGCTCGAGGGGTAGAGCGAAACATGAGGCAGAGTATTTGAGGAGACTAAAAGAGATGGAAGACAGAATGGAAGCACGGATTGAGGCAACCGTTGAAGCACGAGTCGAGCAAATTTTGCTGTCCAAGGGGTCAGTAGTACCGCAAAACCCTACTCCTAGTGCCTTTAGCCCACAGTTTAGGCGTCGCAATAGCTGTGGATCGACCCCGCTCAACGAAGAAGAGGCGAATCTGCCTCATCCATTGGATGACATCACTGAACCTGTCAATGTCAAGTTGTACATCCATTAGGAATGGACAAAGGACAAGGTGGCGCTCGGCCAGGCCTGGCCTATGGGAGACGGGAAAATTAATGGCCGACCAATTCAATTGGGGTGTCTCAGAACTGACCAATTTATAAGAGTACAAGTACGATGGTAGCCCGCAAGCGGTCGCACTATCATACTTGAACCCATATAAACCCGGTAGTCCGTCGAGTACCATGATGGGTCTCGATAAACGATTACAACAACCAAGATCATACAGGATTCAACATACATGCCACATATTACATAAAGTTCACAGATACATTTTCATCATCAGAGTACGGATAAAAGTTATTACAAACCGAGTTTGATAGATAAAGTGGAAGCAATTAAGTTCGAAAATAAAGTTTCCAACATAGTTTGATACAGTGCCAAGTAGGATCATGGTCCACAAAAGCAAAGATAGGAATTAATAAAGAAGCCTGCCCAAGGCTTACTCCTCATCTACGACGGGATAGAAGCAACTCTTGCAATAACCATGATACACAGTGCCATCTGCAACAATGGGAAATAAAACCCTGAGTACGAGAAGGTACTCATCTAGACTTACCCGTCATAAACCAGAAATAAATCGACTCTAAGGATTATGCAAGGCTGTAAAAGTGGAGATAACTTGACAACATTTTGCATAAAAGCAATTGACTTAGTTGTACAATTATGATTCCTTTATCAAGTTAATTGAAACTATCCATTTCTAGATTAGCAACTATCCTGTGCCAAACATGTGGTATATCAATTTAAAAGCATACAATAGTAAACATAGCAGGTATTGTAATTCCATATTCATCCGAACCATCATGTTCCATAACATAGTTACTATGATGTTGGAGCTAGCCAAGTTTCTCACTATCCGGGAGAGACGGCAATTCGAATCGATTTCAACCAGCTGGGAATTTATTCCTAACACAAACCCAGGCATACCGCGTGAAGGTAGCCTTAGGTCACCTTTGGTACAACTCAGGTCCACATTTCGCTGGTCCATACCACGCTACACAATCTGGGACATGCTAGGACATTCAGGCCTAGCCTGCCCTTGGGCTCAGTCTGATCGCCCTCCCAGAAGGAGCGCACAACAGAATGGGTCCCAGCCTGAGTTGAGCTACTCAGCTTTGTGGTCGGAACGAGTTATCCGGCCAACTAAGTGATAGGCATGTGTTCAATCTTGTCAGATGTTCCAACAACGGTACGGTCCTTAATCGGCACAGACGAAATCACATGAGTCATCCTACGCATAGACTCCGCCCGGCCTCGATTTTCTTTTACTCCATGGTTCTGTTCCACGATAGCAAATATAGCCAACCGTGCTCCGGTATCCACCTATATCTCGCAGGTGACAGGACATCACCCGACTTCTACCGGTCTAAGCATGGCTAAGCATATATTCGATTCTGGACCTATACCGGTTAAAGGTGTAATATCTAGACAAGGAATGTATATGCATCAAGTGGTTCCATTCAACTCTTATAATGCATCAATCATAAGTACTTAAGTAATCATTTGTAAAATACTGGGAGACTTAGAATGCTCCGGGGCTTGCCTCGCAGAAAGGAAGTGGGGCGGTGGTCAGGACACTCCGGAAGCTCTTCAGGATTCTGCTCCACACCTTTGGGAGCTACGACTTGAGGATTCTCCTGCTGGTCCCCTTCCTCTACCTCGTCAAATTCCAGCAATGTTACTTCTTCCTCCGATCCTAGATGCATGAATATGGCATAAGATATTGCGAATGCATATATGTTAACAAGGGTGGTGTGATGATACATGAAGAATGCATTCTTGCAATTATTCTTATCAGCATGTGGTTTAAGTAACAACAAGTGCATCGCGTTTACTGAGTAGGTGCATATCTCTTCTTGATTAAGCAATTAACTACTTCAGCAATTCATCAACTATTTCACAAACAGCAGCTACTTATTTTACTCATAACTAGAGTTCTAATTATCCAAATGCAGTGATCCTAGACTTTCTGGAAAGCTTATAAAATTACCTACAACTTTTTTATTAACCATTTTTACAGCAAACATCATTTTTAACATGCAACTTATCAAACTCTAGAATCTGTCCGAAATCCTTCCAATTCGCATTACAATGTAACAATACTTCTACTTCATGTAATCATTCAAAGTTTGACAACACAAAGTCTACCACCAGTTTAAGCACACCAAATACACTCAAGAAAATATAATGGTGAAGCCCAAACTATTTATTTAAATGCCTTTATTATTTTATTTAACTACTTAGGTTAGATAATAAATATATATCAAATGTGCATAATAAATTCTTAAAAATTTACAATGCCTTACTAATGCTACCAAAATACTACGGTAAAAGTTTCATGCCATTTTATTTAGTAAAACACTCCATACAAAAAAGACAAAGCATAAAGGCTTAAAATAGCATAAATAGAAAACCTTAGTGAAAAGTGTCAAGCAATAGATTTTATATTTTTCTTAGCCCCCTTATGGTACTAGGATAACCTCCAACAAATTTTATGAATATTGGATTCCTAAATAATTTATGAAAATTCATACAAGGATTACCTATTTATAAAAGAAAAATCTATAACTACAAATCTATGCATGCACTGATCATCAAATTTTTATCAGAGCTCATACAAGTCAAGAATAGCTTACCACAAAAATTTTATAATTTTTGGAGCACAGGAACTCTAGATATAAAATAAACAAGTTTGCATGCATTCAAAAACACATTTCAAATCTCCATTTAAATCTTCCAAAATTTCTACTGTAAGTGTCAAGATCATATTTTCCCTAAATACTACACTTCCTAAGGAACATTACCAAATTTATTTCACAATTTTTGAAGCTACCAAATTAGAGATCTAAAAATTACAAAACAGTACAAAATCTGGAATTAAATGAACTATCCTATACTCTCACTGCCGCTGACCGGTGGGACCCGCTGGTCAGAGGACCCCACGCATCATTGACCTAAAACAGGCCAGCTACGCTGCGTGACGGTGGCGCAGCCAAAGCTCGCCGACGGCGAACAATTCCAGCGATGGCACCGACACTGATGTGACCACCAAGACACTACGCATCTATTGAGCTAACTAAAAGGACCAGTCGTCGGAGCTAACGACGACGGTGGCGTCAATGGCGGGGCGGTGGAGTCGGACGACGGTGAGACGCCGGGGCTGGCCATGAAAACTCAATCAAACGCTACGCCGAGCATCGACATACGATGACGAAGCTATTGCACTCACTATCACTACTAGAGGTGGTTGGAGATGTCTCGGCCACGGCGTCGTGGCGCGGCGGCGAACTCCGGCGAGGCTACGCATGGCGCTGAAGCTTTATTGAGCGCCTCTAGCTTGTAGGGCGGTTGCGGTGGGACAGTGGGAGTACTACGGTGGTGATGGAGTAGTTAGGCAAGAGCTAGTGCTGTCAACAGCGATGGCGGCGCCCGGTGCCGAGGCTGTAGCTGCTGCGGGCGCTGCGAACGGCGAAGGAGGAGCTAGGAAAAGAAAATGAAGACGTGGAAGGGAGCGGGCGAGCGCTGGGGTGTTAACGCGCGTGCTGGCCTGCCTTGGCCACACGCGGCGGGGCTCCGGCGACGCATGGCATCCGCTGGCCTCCACACGGCGTGTGGACACTGACGCCGGTCGGCCATTGAGCTACGTCGCTCAGTTCATCAGAAACCGCGATGGATGCCTGATAGTGGGTTTTCAAGGTGATTTAACTGTTAAACCGTAGCTCCTTAACATAAACGATCTACACGACTTGTGTAGTCCTGTGTACCAGCTTCTATTGTTGTTCAATGAACTCGTGCTAATTCGCAACCAAAACTGAGTAATATCATCACAAAGATTGGCTTGTCAGTCGGTCAGTTAACAAGGACTTAGCAAATTTTGTTAAGTGTTGACATGTTGATTTTTCTGATTCTTGTGATCCAATTTCAAGCATGTTAGGAGCTGAATCATTCAATGACCCAAAAATAAAAGTTGTTCCTTATATCAAATACTACAACTTTTCTTTAGTGACCACCTCCATGTAAGGTCTCTAACGCCTAGTTCAAACTTGGTCAAACATGTCACATTTAAAGAATGGTATGCTTCAAACTATGGCTTAATGACCTAATTACCCCTAAGCATGAATATCAAAGTTGTTCATAATGATACTCTAAACATGTTTAAGCAAATTTCAAGGTCATACAATCATTTCATGTATTAGTCACTCATAGTGCTATTTAGTTTAATCACATGAAATCTTAAGTGTTGGTTCATGAAAGGTGACCATGAACAATGTCCTATTTGCTAACCTAGGTGTTGCTACATGTTTGTGTGACTTACATCCACCAAGTACATGTGTACACTCATGATCATATGCATATACACATGGAGACATGAAATAATGAGAAAAGTTGCATATGTTTAAGGAAACATGCGATAACAAGCAAATGTTGCAGATGTTTTAATCCAATGTTTCAATTGTAAATGCTTGTTTATGAATGCTTGATGTCATGCTCATGCTATGCAAGTCAAGTTATGCAAGGCTAACACTCGAGGTGTTACAGCCCCTCCCCCTTATAAAAATCTCGTCCCGAGATTTGCAAGACCTACCATTCTTGGAAAAAGGCGGGATAAACTTCTCGTAAATAATCTTCTCTTTCCCACGTAGCATCTTGTTCACTGTGATTGTTCCACACCACCTTATAGAACTTAATAATCTTACTCCGTGTTACTCTTTCCAACTCCTCTAACACTCGAATTGGCTTTTCTTCATAGGTCAAATCTGATTGAAGCTGCACGTTGGTGGGTGCAATAGCTTCTTCAGGTACTTAAAGACATTTCTTCAACTGAGAAACATGGAAGACATCAAATATTGCACTCATCTCTGGTGGAAGTTGTAACTTATATGCAACATTTCCTTTCCGTTCCAAAATCTTATATGGCCCCACATATCTAGGTGAAAGCTTCTTTTTCATCCCAAATCTCTTCACCCCTTTCATGGGTGATACTTTCAAGTATACATAGTCACCTACTTCAAAAGTTAGTGGTCTCCTTCTTCTATTAGCATAACTCTTTTGTCTTGATTGAGCTGCCTTCATATGCTGTTGGATCACACGTACTTGCTCTTTAGCTTCATTGACAAAGTCAATACCAAAGTATCTCCTTTCACCGGGCTCAATCCAATTCAATGGAGTTCTACATTTTCTGCCATACAATGCTTCAAATGGAGCCATCTTGATACTCGCTTGATAACTGTTGTTATAGGAGAACTCAGCTAAAGGTAACCATTTCTCCCATGAACCTTTTGAAGATATAACACAAGCTCTAAGCAAATCTTCTAGGATTTGGTTCACTCGCTCCATCTATCCTGAAGTTTGCGGATGGTATGCCAAACTTCTGATTAGCTTGGTTCCCAAAGCCTGGTGTAAGTGCTCCCAGAAACAAGCTATGAACTGTGGTCCTTGATCTAAGATTATGGTCCTGGGCACTCCATGTAGTCTCACAATTTGAGAAACGTACATCTCGGCGTACTTCCCCACGTGATATGTGGTGTGAACTAGGACAAAATGTGCTGACTTGGTGAGATGATCAACAATAACCCATATTGAATCGTGACCTTGTGGCGTCATTGGAAGGCCTGTGATAAAGTCCATGCTGATTTCCTCCCATTTCCAACCTAGAATAGGCAATGGCTGAAGTAATCCGGCCGATTTCATATGGACGGCTTTTACTCTACTGCAGTTATCACACCTAGCGACATAGGCTGTGATCTCTTTCTTCATCTTAGTCCACCAAAAATGGGTTTTCAAATCTTGATACATCTTACTACTACCCAGATGGATAGACAATTTGGACGAGTGAGCTTCATCTAAAATTTGATTCCTCAGCTCTCGGTCTTTTGGTACCACAAGTCGGTCCTCGAACCATAACACACCCCTTTCGTCCAATCTGAAATGCTTGGTCTCTTGCTCTTGCATTTTTCTCTTGATGTGACTTATCCCTACATCTATCTGCTGTAGCTCTACGATTTTGCTCTCAAGTGAATAACTGATCGTGATATTGTGTAGTACCGCAGGGTGTAACAAGTTGAAACCATCTTCCAATAATGCTTCTATAGGGTTGCAATGAGACTTTTGACTGAGTGCATCTGCTACTAAATTAGCTTTACCCGGATGGTAATGCACTTCTAAATTGTAGTCCTTAATCAATTCTAACCATCTTCGTTGTCTCATGTTCAGCTCTGGTTGGGTAAAGATATACTTGAGACTTTTGTGGTCAGTATATATATGACATACATTGCCCAACAAATAATGTCTCCATATCTTTAATGCATGAACAACTACTGCAAGTTCTAAATCATGTGTAGGGTAGTTGACTTCATGCTTTCTCAATTGCCGAGAAGCATATGCAATAACTCTTTCTTCTTGCATAAGCACACATCCCAAACCTATTCCCGATGCATCACAAAATACATCAAAAGGCTTTTTAATGTCTGGTTGTGCTAGCACAGGTGCGGTAGTCAACAAAGTTCTGAGGGTGTGAAAAGCTACTTCACATTCTGGTGTCCATTTGTACTTCTCATCCTTCTAAAGTAGTCTGGTCATAGGCTTAGCTATCTTTGAGAAATCTAGAATAAAACGACGATAATACCCTGCTAACCCAAGAAAACTCTGAACTTCATGAACTAAAGTTGGGGCTTTCCAATCCATGACCTCTTGTACTTTTGATGGGTCTACAGTGATTCCATCCCTTGATAAGATGTGACCTAAGAAAGGTACTTTGCTTAACCAACATTCACACTTGCTAAATTTCGCATATAGCTTATGCTCCCTCAATCTGGATAAAATAATCCTCAGATGTTCTTCATGATCTGACTCATTTTCTGAATAAATTAATATATCATCGATAAACACGACTACGAACTTGTCGAGTTCGGGCATGAATACCGAGTTCATCAGGTATATGAAGTAGGCTGGAGCATTTGTTAGTCCAAAAGACATAACCAAATACTTGTATAAGTCGTACCTAGTAGAGAAAACAGTTTTAGGTATGTCCTCCGGTCTGATCTTTATCTGATGGTAGCCTGATCTCAAGTCAATTTTTGAGAATACCTTTGCCTTCGCTAGCTGATCGAACAAGATGTCGATGCGAGGCAATGGATATTTGTTCTTGATGGTCACAACATTGAGTGGTCTGTAATCTACACACATTCTCAGTGACTTGTCCTTCTTTTTCACAAACAAGGCTGGACATCCCCACGGAGATGAGCTAGGTTGGATAAGACCCTTGTCCAATAGATCTTGCAATTGAACCTTAAGTTCTGCTAACTCATTGGGTGGCATTCTATAGGGCCTTCTTGATATGGGTGCCGTACCTGGCACTAACTCAATCTTAAATTCCACATCCCTATTAGGTGGTAGACCTGGCAATTCCTCTGAAAATACATTCGGAAACTCAAAAACCATTGAGATGTCACAAAGTGTGGTGGTTTGGATAGCACAAGCTAAATGTTGAAGCTCAAAATTGTGGGAGAGTGGTACTAGAAAAGCATTCCCTCCCATGGGTTCTCTCAACATAATAGTACGGGTGCTGGTGTCAATAAGAACACCATGATCCTTCATCCAATTCATGCCTAAGATTACACTTATCGATAACCCGGGCAATATTATTAAATCCGTTGTATACTCCCTCCCTTGTATAGAGATGAGCACATTTTTGACTATCTTTTTGGTAGGAATGGTACCCCCTGCTAAACTTATATTATAACCCCCTTTGCTTACTTCAATTATTTCTTGATCATGTCTAGATGCAAATGTTTGACTCATAAATGAATGAGAAGCTCCCGAATCAAATAAAACAACAGCGGGATGCTTGTTGACGAGAAACATACCAGCCGTGACAACTTCTCCAGCGGGCACTTCCTCAACAGCGGTATAATGCACATACCTCGGACGTGCCCTTTGCGTTCGCCTGCCTCTGATTGTTCTGATTTGGGTTGCCATTCTTCTTGGGGTGGGGGCATTCCTTGGCCCAATGACCCATTTGGTTGTAGTTGAAACATGGCTGATTATTCTGAGGTCTAGTGGAGCTCCCCTGATTGCCAGTCCCTTTTGGTAAGGCAATAGTGAATGCCTTACGGAATGGTTTCTGTGGCCTGTTATTATGAGCTTTAGGTGGTGGAGGCCTAAACTTGGGTGTAGGTGGACGGAATTGTGGCCTAGCTATGATAGGCGCTTTTGAGTGTGAAGATCTAGAGGCACCTGCCTCATATGCCCTCTTGTGACCCTTAGCAATGGCATGAATGTTATTGTGGTTTTCTTGGGTCAAGGCATCACTAATAAACTCATTGTACATGGCACACCTAGAATTGGCCATGGTCTTCATCAGTTTGGTACCCAGACCCCACTTGAAACTCTCTATCTTTTTCTCCTCTGTATCCACAAAATCTGGAGCATATCTGGACAGGTTGTTGAATGCGTGCATATATTCTGTGAGGGTCTTCGTTCCTTGAGTGAGCCTCATAAATTCAGCCGCTTTCATGCACATTAGGCCCGGGGGAATATGATGTCCCCTAAAAGCCAGCTTGAACTATTCCCAGGTCACTCGCGCATTAGTAGGTAGAGACAACAAGAAATGTGTCCACCAGATCCCTGCTGGTCCTTGCAGCTGATGAGAAGCATACTCAGCTTTCAGATGCTCTGTGACCCTTAGCAGACAAAACTTCTGCTCAATGGTATTGAGCCACTCGTCAGCCTATAGTGGTTCCTCAGCCACCTTGAAGATTGGAGGCTTCGTATCCAGAAATTCCTTGAATGTACTGTGCTGATTTGGCTCGGCCCCTGGTTGATGTGGGTGGCCACGAGCGGTGTTTTGTGCGATGAGGCGCAGAGCTTCTTCCATTGTCCTTTGGCTCCCCAAGAACTAGGCAAAGAACTCCTAAGCGGACGGCGGTGGTGGTGGTAAGTCATCATTATTGCCATCATGGCTGCTACCAACTCTAGCACGGGTGCGCGTCATCTGTGAAGTTGCAACAATAAGCGATTATTGGTTGATGCCACAAGATTGCAGATGAATCATAATCATGCCAAACTAAAATTACTAGAGAAAATTATCAAATTCACAATAAAAATAGAGGCATAACAATTCATTCTCGAAACATGACATCACCAATTTGATCGCTCATCGGACTCATAGCACATTAATATCCAAATCATGAGCTCAGATAGATCAACTGGAATTAGAGTTTTAACCGAACGTGCGATAGTCATGCAAATAACCATATTACATGATAGTTCAAATTACCAACACCAAATCGAAACTACAGGTCCATTACATAACCAACGATGATACATTAAGTACTTATACTAAGTACTACGTGATCTAATCCTTGTCATGATCACTATCGAGGTCAGAGATAGGATCATCTCCTTCCTCAGGCTCCTCATCATCATCCTCTTCCATATCTGGACCATCCTCTTCCCCATCAAGGATAGGGTTCAGCTGGTTGTTCAAATAGTGCACTTCATGCTGAAGATTCATTACTTGAAGTTGAGTTTGTGCAAGCTGTTGATGTAGGCTCCTTTTAGCACGATCCTGAGCGTGGCTCATGTTGCGGTGCCTATCTCGCTCTATCCTTATGTTAGCGACATAGTTTTCTGCTGCATCACGCTGACGTCTAGCTGTGGACGCCTCTGCACCGGCAGTCTCCAACTACTCTCATAGTCCTACAAGTATAGCTTGATCATTAGCTCTAGATTCTTGAGCTACTGCTCTCTACTGATCCACTTGTTCCATTTGGGCATAAAGAGCACCCAAAGCTTCATAAGCTTGGTCAGATTCCCTTCGGGCTTTACTTGCGGCTTTCTTTTGCTTGCGCACACACTTCTTGAGCTTGTTTTGCGTGGCTTCAGCTGTCATGAGTTTGTCCATGCAGGTGGCGTATGATTCCTGCCAGAAATCCCTAGTGTCCTGGCGTGCACAAAACATCTTCATCACGGCAAACATTGCACTCATGGAAGGACTAGAGCTATTCACGCGCTCATCCTGATCTCTGATCAAAGCATTTTGGCTATGTTGTTCCTAATTTGTGGTGGATGGATCCACCCAAGGAAACACACTTGCTGCACTGCCGGTAAGTGCATCTCCATGTTGCAGACAGATTTGCCTTAGAACCTCAAAGGCCACAACTTGGGCAGCCTCCCAAGGAGTCTTTCCTTCCGATTCTGCCTTCCACTCCTGCCAGAAGGGCGGTTGTGTGCGGGCTAGAATAGTGAGCCGCACCTCATACCATGGTTGTCCTTCTAAGTACTCTTCGATCCAATGATAAAGGGGCAGTTCATGGTACCCCACAAAGTGCAGAACTCTCCACAAGAGGGTAGGTGTTCTGTAAACATTCAGGAAATTCTCACTCCCAACTGGCGCTGCCATCTGTACCATCAGCATGTACTCTTGGTGAGACAAGGCCATAATGGATAAGAGTTACATGACCGAGTAAGAAATTTATAAGGGGAGGAACAATTTAATTATATGAATGGTAATTATCATGATGCATGCTCACTCCGTACGTCCTCACAAACTTAGGAAAAATTTGTTTCTAACGGTAGACACGGTGGCATACGCACGTTCTCTCATATATATCGTAACTAGTCGAGCTACACGTTTCGTTGTTAGTGTACCTGCATAAGAATTTCATTTCAGCCCAAACCCATAATGAAATATGCAGAATGTAAATTTAAATACGTCCATATACGTATACCCATACATATACTTCCGTATCAAGCTACCCGACAATAATTTAAACCCACAATTAAATACGTACATATACACATGAAAGCATGCATACATAGCCGTACCAAAGCTAACTCTCCCCGACCGCACGCTCACATCTTGCGGTCATGCACTCATCATCTTACCTTGGCGTAGAGGCATTTGATCCATACATTACCATTCAAGTGAATGGCATCCATACAATAGCACGCCGTATGGACGACGAAGTAAAAACCCCCATGTTAGTACTTAAATAGCCACCTAATAGTCCTTAATTTGGGCATAAGGAAAGTGATCATTGGCACACTTTAGGTTTCAAATACCTATTAATATAACTATTAGTTGCTAGAGAAGGGTTTTTGGAAAACAATAACTTTTGTTTTAAATACACTTGTGACAATTAACGTTGAATCTTGCTCTGATGCCAGCTGTCGCAGAACCGACCAATTTATAAGAGTACAAGTATGATGGCAGCCCGCAAGTGGTCGCACTGTCATACTTAAACCCATATAAACCCGGTAGTCCGTCGAGTACCACGACGGGTCTCAATAAACGATTACAACAACCAAGATCGTACAGGATTCAACATACATGCCACATATTACATAAAGTTCACATATACATTTTCATCATCAGAGTATAGATAAAAGTTATTACAAACCGAGTTTGATAGATAAAGCGGAAGCAATTAAGTTTGAAAATAAAGTTTCCAACATAGTTTGATACAGTGCCAAGTAGGATCACGGTCCACAAAAGCAAAGATAGGAATTAATAAAGAAGCCTGCCCAAGGCTTACTCCTCATCCACGGCGGGATAGAAGCAACTCTTGCAATAACCATGATACATAGTGCCATCTGCAACAATGGGAAATAAAACCCTGAGTATGAGAAGGTACTCAGCTAGACTTACCCGTCATAAACCAGAAATAAATCGACTCCAAGGATTATGCAAGGCTGTAAAAGTGGAGATAACTTGACAACATTTTGCATAAAAGCAATTGACTTAGTTGTACAATTACGATTCCTTTATCAAGTTAATTGTAACTATCCATTTCTAGATTAGCAACTATCCTGTGCCAAACATGTGGTATATCAATTTAAAAGCATACAATAGTAACCATAGCAGGTATTGTAATTCCATATTCATCCGAACCATCATGTTCCATAACATAGTTACTACGATGTTGGAGCTAGCCAAGTTTCTCACTATCCGGGAGAGACGGCGATTCGAATCGATTTCAACCAGCTGGGAATTTATTACTAACACAAACCTAGGCATACCACGCGAAGGCAGCCTTAGGTCACCTTTGGTACAACTCAGGTCCACATTTCGTGGGTCCGTACCGCGCCGCACAATCTCGGACACCAGATGCCAGGACGTTCAGGCCTAGCCTACCCTTGGGCTTAGTCTGATCGCCCCCTGGAAGGAGCGCACAATAGAACGGGTCCTGGCCTGAGTTGAGCTACTCGGCTTCGCAGTCGGAATCAGTTATCTGGCCAACTAAGTGATAGGCATGCGTTCAATCTTGTCAGAAGTTCCAACAACGGTACGGTCCTTAATTGGCACAGACGGAATCACATGAGTCATCCTACGCATAGACTCCACCCGGCCTCGATTTTCTTTTACTCCATGGTTCTGTTCCACGATAGCAAATATAGCCAACCGTGCTCCGGTATCCACCTATATCTCGCAGGTGACAGGACATCACCCGACTTTTACCGGTCTAAGCATGGCTAAGCATATATTCAATCCTGGACCTATACAGGTTAAAGGTGTAATATCTAGACAAGGAATGTATATGCATCAAGTGGTTCCGTTCAACTCTTATAATGCATCAATCATAAGTACTTAAGTAATCATTTGTAAAATACTGGGAGACTTAGAATGCTCCGGGGCTTGCCTCGCAGAAAGGAAGTGGTGCGGTGGTCAGGACACTCCAGAAGCTCTTTAGGATTCTACTCCACGCCTTCGGGAGCTGCGACTTGAGGATTCTCCTTCTGGTCCCCATCCTCTACCTCGTTGAATTCCAGCAACGTTACTTCTTCCTCCGATCCTAGATGCATGAATATGGCATAAGATATTGCGAATGCATATATGTTAACAAGGGTGGTGTGATGATACATGAAGAATGCATTCTTGCAATTATTCTTATCAGCATGTGGTTTAAGTAACAACAAGTGCATCGCATTTACTGAGTAGGTGCATATCTCTTCTTGATTAAGCAATTAACTACTTCAACAATTCATCAACTATTTCACAAACAGCAGCTACTTATTTTACTCATAACTGGAGTTCTAATTATCCAACTGCAGTGATCCTAGACTTTCTGGAAAGCTTATAAAATTACCTACAACTTTGTTATTAACCATTTTTACAGCAAACATCATTTTTAACATGCAACTTATCAAACTCCAGAATCTGTCCGGAATCCTTCCAATTCGCATTACAATGTAACAATACTTCTACTTCATGTAATCATTCAAAGTTTGACAACACAAAGTCTACCACCAGTTTAAGCACACCAAATACACTCAAGAAAATATAATGGTGAAGCCCAAACTATTTATTTAAATGCCTTTATTATTTTATTTAACTACTTAGGTTAAATAATAAATATATATCAAATGTGCATAATAAATTCTTAAAATTTTACAGTGCCTTACTAATGCTACCAAAAGACTATTGTAAAAGTTTCATGCCATTTTATTCAATAACACACTCTATACAAAAAAGACAAAGCATAAAGGCTTAAAATAGCATAAATAGAAAACCTTAGTGAAAAGTGTCAAGCAATAGATTTTATATTTTTCTTAGCCCCCTTATGGTACTAGGATAACCTCCAACAAAGTTCATGAATACAAGGATTACCTATTTATAAAAGAAAAATCTATAACTACAAATCTATGCATGCACTGATCATCAAATTTTTATCAGAGCTCATACAAGTCAAGAATAGCTTACCACAAAAATTTTATAATTTTTGGAGCACAGGAACTCTAGATATAAAATAAACACGTTTGCATGCATTCAAAAACACATTTCAAATCTCCATTTAAATCTTCCAAAATTTCTACTGTAAGTGTCAAGATCATATTTTTCCTAAATACTACACTTCCTAAGGAACATTACCAAATTTATTTCACAATTTTTGAAGCTACCAAATTGGAGATCTAAAAATTACAAAATAGTACAAAATCTGGAATTAAATGAACTATCCTATACTCTCACTGCCGCTGACCGGTGGGACCCGCTGGTCAGAGGACCCCATGCGTCATTGACCCGAAATAGGGCAGCTATGCTGCGCGACGGTGGCGCGGCCAAAGCTCGTCGACGACGACCAATTCCGGCGACGGCACCGACACTGATGTGACCACCAAGACACTACGCATCTATTGAGCTAACTAAAAGGACCAGTCGTCGGAGCTAACGACGACGGTGGCGTCAATGGCGGGGTGGTGGAGTCGGACGATGGTGAGACGCTGGGGCTAGCCGTGAAAACTCAATCAAACGGTATGCCGAGCATCGACACACGATGACGAAGCTATTGCACTCACTATCACTGCTAGAGGTGGTTGGAGATGTCCCGACCACGGCGTCGTGGCACGGCGGCGAACTCCGGCGAGGCTGCGCATGGCGCTGAAGCTTTACCGAGCACCTCTAGCTGGTAGGGCGGTTGTAGTGGGACAGTGGGAGTACTGTGGTGGTGATGGAGTGGCTAGGTGCGAGCTGGTGCCATCAATGGCGATGGCGGCGCCCGGTGCCGAGGCTGCAGCTGCTGCGGGCACTGCGAATGGCGAAGGAGGAGCCGGGAAAAGAAAATGAAGAAGCGGAAGGGCGCGGGCGAGCGCTGGGGTGTTAACGCTCGCGCTGGCCTGCCTTGGCCACACGCAGCGGGGCTCCGGCGACGCACGGCGTCCGCTGGCCTCCACGCGGTGCGCGGACACTGACGCCGGTCGGCCATTGAGCTGCGTCGCTCAGTTCGTCAGAAACCGCGATGGACGCCTGACAACGGGTTTTCAAGGTGATTTAACTGTTAAACCGTAGCTCCTTAACGTAAATGATCTACATGACTTGTGTAGTCCTATGTACCAGCTTCAATTGTTGTTCATTGAACTCATGCTAATTTGCAACCAAAACTGAGTAATATCATCACAAAGATCGGCTTGTTAGTCGGTCAGTTAACAAGGACTTAGCAAATTTTGTTAAGTGTTGACATGTTGATTTTTCTGATTCTTGTGATCCAATTTCAAGCATGTTAGGAGCTGAATCATTCAATGACCCAAAAATAAAAGTTGTTCCTTATATCAAATACTACAACTTTGCTTTAGTGACCACCTCCATGCAAGGTCTCTAACACCTAGTTCAAACTTGGTCAAACATGTCACATTTAAAGAATGGTATGCTTCAAACTATGGCTTAATGACCTAATTACCCCTAAGCATGAATATCAAAGTTGTTCATAATGATACTCTAAACATGTTTAAGCAAATTGCAAGGTCATACAATCATTTCATGTATTAGTCACTCATAGTGCTATTTAGTTTAATCACATGAATCTTAAGTGTTGGTTCATGAAAGGTGACCATGAACAATGTCCTATTTGCTAACCTAGGTGTTGCTACATGTTTGTGTGACTTACATCCACCAAGTACATGTGTACACTCATGATCATATGCATATACACATGGAAACATGAAATAATGAGAAAAGTTGCATATGTTCAAGGAAACATGCGATAACAAGCAAATGTTGCAGATGTTTCAATCCAATGTTTCAATTGTAAATGCTTGTTTATGAATGCTTGATGCTCATGCTATGCAAGTCAAGTTATGCAAGGCTAACACTCGAGGTGTTACATGGGGTACGCTCGCGTCACCATTGACAGAATACTTGATAAGAAGTTTAACAAGATACCCATTGAGTACCCCATAGCGAAAGACAGGCCAAAACTTGGTCAAAACAAGGGCTCTCAAGTGGCCTGGCGCAAGCGATTCATTAAGCTTGACCATCAATTGTCCTCTAATGATGAGGACGACTGCAAATCTTTGCCTACCCTCGATGATCACTCACCATCTCCTAATAGAGATCACTCCTCTCCTCATCTGGAGCCATCACCCCCAGAAGACAGAGGTCTCCTTCTATTCCTCCTCGTCCGACTCCATCTTCATTAGCCCTGAGAAAAGAGACTCCTCCTCCTCCTCCCCCTCCTCCTCCATCTTCATCAGCGCCGAGAAAATAGAATTCTCGTCATCCTCCTCCTCCACCTTAGCCCAAAACAAGATCAAGGACATCCTCGCAGTCATAGAAAAAGGTCCTTGGATTCGGTCGCTAATGCTCCCAAAGTGGACCAACAGAAAAGAAAAAGGCCTTTCAGTGGCAACGTTACCACCTTGATGAAAGAAAAATTTACAGCACACATCTCGAAGAAAGATTGTGTTAGTTTCTTCAATCTCTATGCCTCACTACCTTCGTATATGTTGAAGTCCGAATTCGAAAGGCAAACACAAAATAAATACGCTACAACAAGAGATGAAGAAATACACAATAAAGATTTAAGGAACATAAAGAAGTACGTCGAAGACAACCCATGATTAATCATGGAAGACGCCGCGAACATCTATTATGATGTACAAGGGACGGGAACACCGGCAATGAAGTATGAAAGGGGCAATGTTTTGGTTCCCGATGACGAGTATAAAAATCTGACAACATATATGCGCCAGTTGCATGAATATTACATGACTCAAGCAACAGAGATGAACTGACTTTGGTTTTGAGGTTATTATCCATTCGCCACATGTTTTCCATTATCCCGAAGAAGAGAAGTTCGATGTCGAGTGGGAGTGCTTGTTCCAGCTATACCAGAAATGCGATCTCGATGTTCAAATGTTGACGTTGTGGACTATGTAAGTACCCTACACGTGCGATATTACAATTAACTACTCTCTCAAGACAAATTGTTAACTTTTGAGCACTTCCCATGATTTTATGTAGGTGTATATCAAAATTTTGCATTGTAAAAAGCAAATAGGATTACATAGGCTGCTTGGACCCCTTGCGAGTCAATGAGAGGACATGTCTAGGCCTCTATGGATGTGATGTGAAAGACCTGAAACAGAGATTGATTGCTATTTTCGACGAATTCACGATGAAGAAGAAAACCCACATACTTCTAGCCTACAACTAGCGAGTATGTGTTCTCAGCTTTTAATTTATACTTCTTTTTTTCATTAAGATTATTCAATAATTAGGATTTTGTGATTGTAGCAACCATTTCGTCTTCATTTGTGTCAATCTTGCCAAAAAATCTGATCGAGGTGTGGGACTCGAAGAAAAAACCATTTCATCATCTGGATGCACTGGTGGCAGTGTTGAATTAGTAAGCGATCCTAATAACTATTATTTTCTAATCACATATACTGCTTTCTAATGTTTCACCTTTTAATGTTGCTCAGTATCCGAAGAAGACATATCGGTGGGACACCGGTCCCATTCTAGGTTGTCAAAATGGAGGGGAAGTACCTGTCACAGCCGGCGGGAAACAATAAATGCGGATTTTATGTAATGTGGGCAATGGTTCGCTACATCGACGGGAAATCGGAAGAAACCGATAAGCTGGTGTGTATAATCTCCATTTCATTTATGTCTGTTAATAATTCAACAAAATGATTTACTGTTCCTCTTTGGATATCATCTTTTTGAATAACAGCGTAAGAAATTTAAGCACAAAAGGCTGCTAGATATGGAGATCGTCGCACTACAATCGGAGCTGGCAAAATTCATTTTAGCCGAGGTATTGGAAAACGATGGAGTATTTTCCATTGCACAATCCGTGAGGTAAAAGGACCAGTATGGCCCAGAGCGGCTCGTCAGATTATTGTAGGAAGTCTGAGAAGCATGTGTGAAGTCCAAAAACATTTCTTTTTTATTTTGAGGGATCGAGATGTGGATAAGAACATTTGAATTGTAATCGTAACATTTGTAATGTTTAATATTGATGGACCTGTCGTCTATATAGCGTATATAAAGCGAAACACGATTCCATGAAAAAATATAAATTAAAATAAATTATAAAACAATAAAATACGAACGGGCCATCATCCGCCGGTTAGCAATAAACCGGCAGTGTTGTCGTAACCATCACTGTCGGTTAGAAGGAAATCGACAGTGTTGGCTTGCTCAACACTGCCGGCTTGATCCATGAACCGACACTGATATTTACTACAATACTGCCGGTTTGATCCATGAACTGATAGTATTGGCTTGCTCAACACTGCTGGCTTAAACCATGAACCGACACTGATAGTTACGAGAACACTGCCGGTTTGATCCATGAACCGACACTGATATTTACTACAACACTACCGGTTTGATCCATGAACTGACAGTGTAGGCTTCCCAACACTGCTGGCTTGAGCCAAGAACCGACACTCTTGAAGCAACCGTCACTGTCGGTTGGCAATACAAACGGGCAGTGTTGTTCAACTGGGCACTGCCGGGTGGAGCCAGTAACCGACACTGTTTCCTATAGATCAGTGTCGGTTTTTAAGGACCGACAGTGATGTCAACCCCCATCACTGCCGGTATGCCACCGTCGGTTCAAAATCCGGCAGTGAAGGGGGTTTTTGAACTGACAGTGATGTCCAGATCTGAGTTAGTGTGAGATGACGATTGAGACTACATCATAATAATTCTAGCTATTTGTATATAATTTAACCATGTAAAAAGCAAGCCATGTTGGTCTTTTGTATTACAGGAGCCATTCTGCTTCATTATTGCATTGTCAAAACATCTTACAGATGAGTCCTTTTCTACCTAATAATCTTAACTACACGTGCCTAGTTGACGTATGAGAGAATGAGGGAGGAATATCAATGTTTTGTGTTATCCTAATCGCATAATGGTTTCATGCGTTTGAGCTACGGAATCTTGGTATTGCTAATTGGAAGATCTTATTCTCAAAAAAAAAAAGGAAGATCTTAAATTCTCCATGTTAATTGTCACAGAGATGCATCACTAGAAAAACAAATCCTAGAAAGTACAACATAAGTACCTACAACTGATTCAATGTACTATATATTATGCCGTCAACACCATAATAGCCATTATAATTATTTTGTTTTTAAAAATTATCGTTGGATGACATTATGAAAATACTCTAAAGTAACCCTCTAAATCTATATATAAACTTCCAACACAACTGCAATTATGAAAAGACATTAAGAAACCCCATAATTTTCACCTTATTAATCATCTGTCATTACAAAAAATAATGTAAAATGACCTCCTAAATCTATATCTAAATTAGTTATCATAGTCATTATTAAAAATAACATTATGTATAACCACCACCTATGGTATTATTATAGTGCTCTAAGTTTGTGTCATTAATTTCTATAGAAAGGTCATCACTTCTGGTAGAAACCCACCATTACTGCCGGTTTTCGCCTTCGGTGGTGAATTACCAGCGGTGGTGGCTATGGTTATCACCACTAGTTCAAAGTATGGTCTCATAGACAGATAGACTGCATAAGTCTAAGTGGGTCTTATATTTTGGTACAGAGGAAGTAATAGAAATGGAAAGTATACTAAGTAATTGGTGTTGCGATATTATTGTATTACAATATGCACAAATTAGAGAGCAAAGATAAACATTATCTTTGTTGTAGCCCCTAAATCCATCCAAAAATTTCTGACACTTATTTGTTTCAAAATTACTAGCATGACAAGAACATGGGTTGTTGATGAATTAGTATAAACCAGAGGTTATCTGTACATATTAACTTTGTGGTTTTTTATATTTTGTTGTGAGTTCATTAACTTTGTTATATTATGTCAGTTATATTAAAAAGAAGAAATCTTGATTAGGCAGCACAACAAAACAATCCTAATTAAAGGGTCAAACAACAAGGGAGTGAAGCAAATGTACAATTAAACAACCATCGACCACAGCTAGTGGGAATGGGAACTCGACACGGACAGCACAACATAAATATCTGACACATTTTGTTTCACCACGTAAGTATGTTATTCTCGCTGCGTTTTTCGGCTCGTCGTGGTCCGCACAATCTAGCCCTAGCTATAGTTTGACCTATCATCAACAAATACATTTCTCAATCTTGCCACCCAAGAGGGCAAGGGTAAAAAATTACATCCCACCCTTAATTTCTTATATGCACTTGTTCCATTTCTCCACGAATCAGCTGAGTCGTCGTAGTGCAACATCGAGCGTCTCCAAGCTCATGTTGGCGAAGCACACCCTGAACCACCCTGGCTCCGAGCAATGGCACGAAGATCCCGGCGAGATGTTGAGCATGGCCTCGGCGATCACCCGCCGCCACAGCCTCAGCTCCCCGGCAACCGTAGACTCATCGAGCAGCGGCCGCATGTCCACCCACACGAACAACCCGGCGTTGCTACGCAGGCACGCAACGCAGGCGCGCGCGAGCCCGGCTACGACGTGGTCGTGCCGCTCCCGGAGGCGGGCGCGGTTGGCGTGGACGTACGCCGCGGCGAAGCCCACGTCCGACAGCATCGCCGACAGCGTGCGCTGCGTCTGCGACGAGACCAGCGTGAAGCTCGACATGCGGCGGGCCGTGGCCACCACGGCGTCGTTGTACGAGTACACCACGCCGACGCGGAACCCCGGGAGCCCGAGGTCCTTGGAGAGGCTGTACACGACGTGCACGCGTGCCGCGACGCTGCGGTGGCCGCCGACGTCGTCGCCGCCGCGGCACTGCGCGGTCCTCCACGATCCTTGGCGACGCTGACCAGGTCCGGCGCGGCGAAGACGGAGCCGGAGTAGATCTCGTAGGAGACGAGGTGGATGTCGTTGCGCGCCACGAAGTCGACGATGTCCTCCAGGACGGCCCTCTCCACCGTCGTGCCGAGTGGGTTGGACGGGTTTGTCAGAATGACGCCGCGGACGCGGATCCCAGCCACCACGGCCTCGTCATACGCGGCCTGGAGCGCACTGGCGGTGACCTGGAACCCGGTGACGCTGCTGCAGTGGACGGGCACGATGTTCACGCCGGTTCTCCACCGCAAGTCCCTGTCAAACCTGCATGTGATGCAATGCAACAGAAAAATGGCAATTGGCAAGAAAATGCATGACACTTGATTAAGTAGCATGTCTCCACGATAGAAACTTGAGATAATCTGCCATGGGCTAGCTATGGGCAATGGAACAGTACGTGTTTACCCAGGGTAGTATGGAGTGGGGACGAGGAGACTGTCACCAGGGTTGGCAAGAATGAATGTCAGCAGCTCGTTGGCAGCCGTGGCGACGGCGGTGAGCACGATGCGGTCCGGGTCAAACCTCGCCATTGCCTTCAGGTCGTGAGTCATAGCAAACATCACAAGGTGGTCAGCTCAGCCGTCTGTAACTTTAAGAACGAAAGCACACGATTTGTTTGGTTTCAAGACTTGCATATCTTTACCATCCGGAAGGATTTGAGCCCATGGTAGTCCTGGAACAGGGCGTTCTCTCGGAACCGACGCCGCAGGGTGTTCCCTGAGGTACGCTTCCAGGAGATCAAGGGACACCAGCACCACCATGACTATTCAATCAGCTTCATGATAGAATCGAATGAACATGCAGCGTTCTGATAGTTTGAACATTGTCAGCTAGCTAGTAAGCCTACCAGGTTCTCGGTAAGGCCCATCTGGATGACACCGGAAGGGTTGGTGACGGGGTCGTAGGGATTCTTATCGTAGGCTGTCCACCCGGAAAATCAGGCCGGGTGAATCCTCTCCATGCGCCGTCGAGGTTGCAATATACGACAGCGAGGGCTGGAGCAAAGAAGAAGCAAGAACCCTGCCACCCATCACGGGCTAGTGCTGAGTCTGTGATCAGGCAGGGGCAGAGATAGGCTAGAGAAAGGTTTAGAAAGGGCGAGCGCCTCGCTCTCTCCAAGAAAGTTGAAGGCTTGGAATGCCAATTGGACAGCGCACGGCAGGCAATACAGGCTGGCGTTGATTGGTATATATACAGATATATATGCGTATATAATATATGCTATATCTGTGTGAAAAATGTCAAATTAGGGCACAGTTCCACCTAGACTTTTGGGTGTCAATGATTGGCGATCTCCCAATATTCTTTTGTGTTCAGGGTCATAGAGAGGAGTGGGATCTTACATATGCGTAGTCCCTCCTCAAAAGTACTCACATGGTACCAAAATTAATCAACTTATATAGTGTCTTAAGTCAAACTTTTCTAAGTTTCACCAACTTATTTGTGGAGAAGAGGTATTTTGTTACTAGAGAGTTGCGAGTGGAGCAATGGGTGTGATGGTGTTAACGTGGCCGCGTGTTGAGGTCTAGTCCAATTGGCTCTTGTCGATGTTTGAAGTAGATGCTTATACTTATTAGTTAATTAGCTTGTTGTTTTCGGTCATCGTCATTGTATAGGATCCTCTTATGTTTTGTTTCTCCATTGTATTGCCTAGTCCTGCATGTTTCTCTTCTTTTAATATAATTGGCAACTTTTCTGTCTAATTCACACAAAAAAACATCTTTGCTGCCAAATAAGTAGAGAGGTAGAGAAGGATTCCTCCTTGAATGGGTGTGCTCGAGTTGGGTGGAAGGAGGAAGGAGCCTAGGGTTTTATACTATAGCTAGGAGACTATCGGGTCAATCAACAAACTGGCGGTGATCTCATTATACCTTTGCCGGGTCAAACCATGACCTAGCATTAGAATATCAGTGTCGGGTGGTGTTATCAACCAACAGTGATAACCTGACTATAATTTCCAGTTATTGTCCGTGGTGGTTGATCAAGCCGGCACTGAGAAGGGTCTTCACTGCCAGGTGAATAGAATCGTCCCCAATCATTGTCTGGATTCTAGGCTTACGATCTACTCCCTCCGTCCCAAAATATCTGTCGCTTTTGCTTCTCGAGAAACAACTTTGATAAAATATATATTACAAAATATTAATATTTATGGTACATAATTAGTATCATTGGAAAGATATTTGAATCTAGTTTTTTAATAAATTTATTTGGAGATACAAATGTTGTACGTATTTTCCACAAATTGAGTCAAACTTGTGGCACGAAAATCGGAAATGACAAATAATATGGGACAGAGGGAGTAGCAGTGATGATCTTAGAAGGATTTCTTGTGTCTGTAGCAGTGGATGATCACTTGTGCTAACTTTACAATGTGCAATATGAACTTGAGTGGCTGCATAAACATGTGGTGCACAAATTAGGAATATATTGGTGGTATCTATGACACGTAGTTCTCGTACAAATTAAGATCATGACAATTGACGGTCTAGTCTGGTTGTTTTTCTTGTTGGCTTCAAATGTGAGGGATGGCATGAGGAATCATGTTAGGGTTGTTAGAAATAATTTTAGAAGATAACTTATCTTTTAAGAGAGGCGGGTAGAATTGTACGTCTCTCCAAAAACAGCTACGGATTTTCAGAGACAGGTAGTTTATTTTCAAGGATGGTCAAGAAATTGGGTGTCTTAACAGGTCTTTCTTTAAATATGATCACATTTTTAGAGGCCAACCTTTTAAGAGGCCTGGCTCTATTAATGATGTACGAGGCCCATTATGGACCATACTTATAAAAGTAGACTCAACTCCTCTTCTCCCACTTGGTTGTTGCCCTCTCTCAGCCTCTCTCTCTCTCTCTCTCTCCACCCTCTCTTAGACTCTCTCCACGCACCCCTTTCCTCTATGAGTGCGCCTCCCACTCTTGGGCATGGGGCCTCCATCTCTCCAACGCAGGCTTATAGGCCTGGGCAGTGTGGATCTCGACTTGGATCGAAGGCACACAACTAAGGCGACGGACGATCTCACGCAGGCATGGTAGATCTCACGCTTGGAGGAGGGTGGCACTTGCAAATCTCGGGTGCAAAGGAGGAGGCCATGTGGTAGGTGTGGCTCTCTAACCTCTCTCCTCATTTCTCCATATCCCTCACTGTCTTGCACCTCATAGGATCCATGTGGGCTCAACTATGGCCAGATCTGCGAGGTGGAGGAGAGGGCTCAACTGTAGCTAAATCTATGGGGAGGATGAGCGAGCACGACTACGGTCGGATGGATGGAGGCGAAGGTGAGGACGAGCAGGCTTGAGCGGATCTCCAAGGATGGCGAGTGAGCTTAGAAATTATGGTCTCTATGGATGACCAGTGGGCTTGACAGCGACGGATCCGCATGGACTACTAGCAGGCTCAGCAATAGTAGAATCTCCATAGATGGCGGTGGCAGATATCTTGGCTCGGCCTATGGGCTCAGCCCGTGGGCTGACTTTTTTTTGAATCTGCATGGACTACTGGCGGGCTCAGCAATAACATATCTCCATAGATGACAGCGGCAGATTTCTTGGCTTAGCCTATGGGCTTGGCTCGTGGGCTGATTTTTTTAGAATGAGGAGAATAAGATGAGCACAAATTTGACCCTCGAACTACTTAAGGATGTGTGATTACAAGCAAGTTCCAGCACTAATTAAAACTAAGATGTTAACAATTTCAATAACAAGAGCATCTTCCTCTCATCTTCTCTCTAACCCCAGTATGTTATCACAACCAACGGTGACACCAAGGATGGCCGACACAACCAGCTAATGTAGATGCATATCAAAAGACCAAAGTGCCCCTATAAGAAGTACAAAGCCCAAATACCCCAGGAGTTTTCACAACCTTGTTTGTTTATCGATATAACAAATGGATATGATATCTTCATGTCGGGGTTATGATACCTCGGGTATCTCAAGACATCGAGTAGTTAGCCGCTAGGGCAGCCCACAGTACGCCAGCTAGTATAAGCCCAAACGACAGAGGCCCAGCTAAGCTACGTGGACCTAGGCTAAACACTAAAGCAATGGTTGGCCACGACCTCTCCCCTCAGCCTTCACCGCATGCTGCGCAACTCCTCACAACCTCTCCTCTGTCCTGACCTCTAGGAAGAATAGGGAGAGATCGAGCCATGCCAAGCACACTTGCTCTGACAAGAGCTCGCACGCTGTACTAACCCTACAAGGACCGAGGGGACAGTAGTCCCCTCAACCTGGTCAGACACCATCCCTACACCACGCAGCATGGACAAGACAACACCACCAAGTGGTGACGACCAGTACAACAACCCACCGTCCAAACATAGCCCGACAACACAAACGTATGACTCCGCCCACCACGGGATGGGGGCCACGACGGCGGCCTTTACTTTTGAGGCCAACCATGCCAATGAAGGCCACGACCTTGGAGCTTGGGATCATGGCCACCGGCTCCACAAGCAGCAAGATGACCAATGACCTAGGGGTGGCTACCAACTCCTGTATGATGCCCCCGGGAGATCAGGAGGCGATGACGATGGCCACTGCGAGACCACGTTGCGTAGGACGGCTGGCGAAAGACCACCGTGCCTATAGTGCCACCACAACTAGCATAGTAGCACCATGCCATACCATGCTACGACGTGGGCACAAGACCATGATGACAACCACACCCAGACATACAAAACAAGATGTCGTTACTTGCAAGCCAAGTTAGCTAGGCTCCCGTCCTCAGGCTCATGACCCCTCGGTCAGGAGAACCTCCTTCTTTGTATGTGACCTAGCCCTAGACTCTATATAAGGGCAGCTAGGGCAAGGCCCGATCTTTTGAAAGGTATGATAGCGTCGATTGATGGAGACTCGACGTTCATGATCTAGGCTTCAAACTAAGATTGATTTGGACCCCCACAACCATTACACCACTGCTCCGTTGGTTATCAACCACGCGAACGCGATTGACCTCACCGAGAAGGCTTTCCTGCAAGCGAATCAAGAACACAAGCATGAACGGGATGAATGCAATCTGAAATTGCAAATAAATATGAGGCTTATGAAATCAAGAAGGAGTTCAAGTCTTTATTCGAAAGGACTAATCGCCATAGGCGAACAAGATCAAGAACTGGGGCCCTAGTTTACAGCAAGCAGCATTGGCAGCACAGTTGTAGCAAAACAATGTCTGTTTCACGAGGAAATCAAGAACTAAACAAAACCCAAACCCTAAGGAGAGCAACGGCTACTATTTATAGAGTCTTGGGTGTTACCCCCCTGGACGCGCCCTCTAATGGGCCCAAACACGATACACGGTCCAACGGACCAAAAGACGGTGTCATAGCACCCTGGCAGATTTTGGATACTGACTTGTTTCGATGATTTCCATTGATTATGAAGAGATTTTGATGTCAAACCACTTGGATTGGCTTCCTTATCAAATTAGCTTTCCATCCATATGTGGATCATTAAAAACAGAATCCGGATGCGTCCTGGGTGACCAGTTTAAGGCAGACTGGTCCTGGAGGCCGAGATAGACTCGAACTTGATTTGGGCCTCCACCTTGGTGAGTCGAACCGGATGAGCTTCGGGCCTCCTTCTTGCTTAGGACACCCTCGCTGATCTCCTTGGTCTCCATATGGTTCTCCAAACATGGTCATATGTATGGAGGTCATGTCCTCATCATCCTCCCTTTCTTGACGAAAAGCCATCCTCGGCGTCGATTTTGTATGAAGTCGATCCTGCACAACATGAGGACAAACGAGGTTTCTAAAATAATGGAAATGGACAATGTTACGAGAAAGAATATGACCATATGTCTAGGTTTGTAGCATGTCTTGTCCTACAGACATGTAGTCTGCTCGATTAAAGTACACACGATCTTTGCCAATACTATCCTACAAAAGATTAGTACTAACAAGAAACATATGCTCCCTTTCTTTGGATTCCACTTGTGTTCGAAAAGCAAAACTAGAGGAATATGGCATAACAACAGTGTTGATTTTACTGTCCTCTAGTTGATCATTACTTTGCACAACAAAAGGAGAATTCAGATTTGTACAAATGTAAACTCGTTGTATCAAATATTGCCCTTGGTTATTATATTTACCAAAAACATGATATGTATGTCTAGAGAACCATGGCAAATCAACATATGCATAAAGTTTCTCCTCTAAAGAACTAAGATTACACGGAACATGAAATTCAATGTAACCCAAAGTATTTAAACAAGACAACAATTTCAGCTCATCAACTTCACTAGCATTATGAATAACAAGTCTATTTTTAGCACAAGTGCTCGATTTCAGCACACATATAGCATGATCATTCTTCAATGATTGCATGGGTATAATATAAATATCATCATGCAAGTCATCTTCATCATAAGAAACATTAAGCAAATCATCTTGTGATAAAGGTAAATCAAGCGAAGGCTCTACTAAAATTTGCTCTATCATAGCATGATTGGTGGAAAAATTTAGCACATCAAGAGAACTCTCACCTTCCATGAGTTTAGCATCGTGGGCATTACCTTTGCTCTCATGTTCAGCAGGAGTAATAGTTGATGGTTCTGAATTTTCACATGAGGCTATGAGCATCTCCTTTTCTGCCACATCATCCTTGCTCTTTTGTACATTGTCCTGCAAAAGGTTAGGCATAGCAGGAGGAATAACAAGAGATTGATCTAGTTGATGTACCTCATCATTTGAATTAATTACAAGAGATGGATTAACAAATTTTTCTCTCATAAGATATTTCATATCATTCCAAGTTTGAGGTTTATCAGAAGGATCTAAAGACTCCCACTAAGATAAAGTAGAATGCCGCAAAACACTACCTGTATTTTTTACCTTCCTCCTTGGACACATAAAGCGAGTAGCAAATATGTTATCTATGGCAATTTCCCACTCCATGTACTCATCAGCACCTATACCATCATAAGTTGGTGGATACGAAGAACCTGTCATTGTTAGAAGACAGCAAAAGACAACACAACAGTATTATTCCTACCAACTACTTAGGTTGTGGATAAGGAAAAACAAGGCACTCAACTCTCAAGCATCTTACCACGGTCTTACAAGTGTTCTTACCAAAGCAACAGGTAGTGCAATAGGTCGGTGACTGTGATACCGTTGTAGCTTGAGTGTAACAGTTGGAAGGCGAACCTGTACTTGGTTTGAAGAAAGTGGAGCTTGCACAGGCACAATATAGTAGCAAGGAAAAACAATATTCGCAACTGAATAGCAAAGCTGAATAAGTATCCCGAGTACTTGTCTTAGTTCCTGGCCTACTCACGTTCCAAGTACCAGATGTATCAAGTGATGTGAACAATAAGAATATGATTAGAAACAAGGTAGAAATCAGCACACGCAAACACAGCTCAAATGATGCTCTCTATATGCTCCTCTAGATATTGTTCCTCTTTTGTCCCTCTCTTTTTTCTATTTTTTTGGGTTGTCGTTGTTTTTTTTGAGAAATTTTGACTTTTTATTTTTATTTTTTTGATATTTTTTCTTCACTTAGGAGCACAAAAGAAGTAACCATAAAAATATGAGCTTAAACAAGTGAAAGACGTGGCCTGTGGAATTTTTAGAAGACGTGCTCGAAATCGACAAAAACCTTGTGACCACGAAAAGAGGATCTTGTGACCATTTTTTGACCAAAATAAAAATCTCTAACCCTAACATGGTTGGGATGGACGGATCTAAAAAATTTTTTTGATCGATTTTGATATATGGAACGTCGAAATCCGAGTTCATATGCGAAAACTAGACCAGTTTTACGAACACACTCTGAATTATAGGACAAAACGGGAACAATGCGCGCAAAATTGGTCACGGCAGGAAGGATTTGATGGAAGCAGTGAAGACAAGTGTAACAAATAAGATAGCATGGACTAGGGTTTGATGAATACAAAGGAATCATAACAAGACTTGAAGGTGTTCACGGATTATGATGAAAAACAAAGGGAAAAAATACAAATTGGACTAAAAATGATCTAAAACCGGCAACTAGAACTTGACCTAGGGCACAAACTCAACAACGCGAAATAGAGTCAAAATTACATGGCACAATGAGGCTATAGGATAGGAAATATATGGCGGTGTATATTTTTTTTGCTTTTTGTGGACTATAGGTAATGCAAAAACAGGAACAATCTAAAGGGGGAAACAAAGTTATACCTAACAGGCAACAAGGTCTCCGATACCACTTGATGTAGACTAGGCCCGATCTTCCGAAAGGTATGATAGCATCGATTGGTGGAGACTCGACGTTCACGATCTAGGCTTTGAACCAAGATTGATTTGGACCCCTACAACCGTTACACCACTGCTTCGTTGGTTATCAACCACGCGAACACGATTGACCTCGCCGAGAAGGTTTTCCTACGAGCGAATCGAGAACAGAAGCAAGAATGGGATGAACACAATCTGAAATTACAAATAAATATAAGGCTTATGAAATTAAGAAGGAGTTCAAGTCTTTATTCGAAAGGACTAATCGCCACAGGTGAACAAGATCAAGAACTGGGGCCCTGGTTCACAACAAACAGCCTTGGCGGCACAGTTGCAGCAAAACAATGTTTGTTTCACGAGGAAATCAAGAACTAAATAAAACCCAAACCCTAAGGAGAGCGATGGCTGCTATTTATAGAGTCTTGGGCGTCACCCCTGGACGCGCCCTCTAATGGGCCCAAACATGATACACAGTCCAACCAACCAAAAGACGGTGTCGCAGCACTCTGACAGATTCTAGATACTGACTTGTTTCAATGATTGCTGTTGATTCTAAAGAGCTTTGGATGTCAAACCACTTGGATTGGCTTCCTTATAAAATTATCTTTCCATCCATATGTGGATCATCAAAAATAGAGTCCGGATGCGTCCTAGGTGACCAGTTTAAGGCAGACTGATCCTAGAGGCCGAGATGGACTCGAACTTGATTTGGGCCTCCACCTTGGTGACTCGAACCGGATGAGCTTTGGGCCTCCTTCTTGCTTAGGACACTCTCACTGATCTCCTTGGTCTCCATATGGTTCTTCAAACATGGTCATATGTATGGAGGTCATGTCCTCATCACCCTTCCTAGATATGATTGGACTCTTGAAGCTCTCATTCAGGTAGTCCATCTCCTAGCTCTAGCTCTCGTATCTCTTCCACCATTCTTGCACCCCCATTGTAAGAACTTCAGAGCATTTAAGCAAGGAACACACACTCGATCATCTCTGAGTCTAGACGTAGGGCTTCGGCCTAAACTAGTATAACTCCTTATATCTTTTGGATGCTACCATCATCTTCCTAGAGCAGCGTGACATTTGTATAAATTCACTAGTTGATCTACAACACACCGACAGTTGGCGTGCCAGGTAGGGGATAGTCATGCACTCTTGTTGTTGAGAAGGAAGTGATGCCTCCTCACACCATTGATGGATTCACCCACAGAACAGCCCATGGCGGCCGCATCCATCACAGGAAGCCTGAGTTCATTGGCATCGAAGGGCCAGCGCCCATGTCCGTCTCCAGCCATAGCCAGGTCCTCCACCCTAGATACCTAGACCCCATGACCTATGGCGGACACACTCTTGGAATGGCCCTCTGTGGCTGCATCCAAGAGTTCACCTACATACAAGGGCTAGTACCCTCGCTCATCACCGGCCATGGCCAGGATTCCCACTCGAGAAACCAGAGCGAGGCTTGTGGCTCATGGCGAGCTCACCCACGAAATGGCCCTTGGTGGCCACATCCTTTTGGGAAACCATGAGATCATCCACACTGATGGGTTAATGCCTATCACTGGCCTCTATACCATCTAGGCCCACCGCACAGGATGCCTGGATCCCGTAGTAGAGCCACGCCCTGAGCAACTTCTCTGTTACTAGTGGAACATGGCGAGTCAGGGCGCACATGAGTGACAAAACTATTTGCCACCACGTGGTATTGTCGTTAGTGACCAAGTGACTACCCAGCACCACACCTTGCAAGGCCAAGCCTGGAACCAGGGTCAAATACCTCATGATGGACTAGTTGTCCATCATGCCATTACAAATTATCAGCTTTCACACGGAGCCACGTGCATTTGAGGAAGCAGGCCCTCTGAGAGCGCAACACGCTGCACCAAACAAACCAAGCCACGCCACCCTTAGAGCCTACTTTTGCAGTGATAGGTCATGCCAGCTCTTCATCAAGAGTAGCAACCACACCTAGAAGCAGAGAAGCAATGACTGCGACATCATCGTGCCATGAGGGCTCGTGTATCAGAACGCATGAACCCTCCCGGCTATAGACTTCAGCAAGCCAGACATTGAGAAGCCATCCTCGGGGGCTTATGAGCCTACCGAGGATGTCAAGCCAGCAAGGATCGACCCAAAGCCGCCTAAGTGGTCGACCCACACCGGCTGCGACCACTTCGAGCGATAGAAAAGCGTCTTCATCAACTTGCGGCCCAGGAACCACAACGACTCTGCCATGAGCATGCACACAGGGCCTCTCCATGCCCCGAACAATGACTCCCTAAACACCCACCAGTGATGTCAATCCTCTCCCTCACTTCATTATCCGATCGCATTCGCATACGTGCATAGATACGTTAACAACCCTAAATGGTTAAAACGGAGCATAGAATGAACTTAGGGGCACAGAATCCACATGACTCGTTTCAAGGGCATCCATCCTCTGGATGGCCTAATCCGCTTCCCACAAGTAGCCAATACTGTTAACCCATGTGGGGAGCGCACATGAGATCTCCCGCTAGCATACACCGCCACTGCAAGAAGCCACACTTGCTACCCACACACCCTCACCGCCTGTGCCCTGCAGCACAATAGATACACAGCATGACATGCGACCTCTAGCTAAATATCTATGCATTGTGGGAAATCAATCTCTAAGCAAACATCGTATACCTACCCATGTCGGGCTATGAAAGAGCGAGAGCGCCACATTAGCGCAAACAAAAGGAATTGAGAAACCAGCAAGAAGATTGTCGGTAGGCCACGCGCACGGATAACTTGATCCTCATAACCCTCCCACCAACAATGTACACAAGTTCATAGGCCAGGAACATTCGACACAACTTAGGGGACCTAACCATAGCTACAGAGACTATCCTCCATTTTCATAATCGCCGCAGCGGTTTCCACGACAGCCATGAAGTCATCCACTAGCACCAGCCCTCCGCCGGGTCACGGGGACCACACTTCGATGATGATCCTGATTTGGGAGGCCTTCCCGAAGATGAGCCCCCTCCACCTTGTGATGAGACACCATGAGCTACCCTTCCAGAACTATAACCAAAAGGGTCCCATAAAAATCCAATAATAAAAAGAAATAAAAAAGGGGGAGAGACGACAACAAGAATTAGCGACAACAGAAAATCCACCGCTTGCTCGCACCCGAGCGGCGGTGGCCGGCGCTCGCACCTCGGTGACCTCTTCTTCCACGACTAGGAGGGCCACCTAGAGATTCTCTAGGTGGGCCTTTTGCTGAACCACTTTTGCAGGCAGAGTTCAAGTGCAATCGGAGAGCCTCCAATACTACATTCAGACCAATCACAAGCGGTTCATAAAGCCCAACACAAACGCTTTTCAGTCTTGGCAGTAAGCTGTCGATAGTGATGACATTCTCATCACAGGAGGTTTGCAACCGGCGGTGATGCTAGCTTATCACAGTCGGTTCGTGTTACCAGCCGACGATGATTTCATTTTTCAAAAATCCCAAAAATGGGCCAAAAAAATTGTTTCAATCCTGGAAAGCCCCCAACAGCTCCAGCTCCACGCTATTTTTCATGATACATGTTGGTGCTAGGATTCGAACCTGAGACCTTTGCCGTTAGCTCCTCTAACCACTCTCCTCTAACCACTCCACCCCTAAGTCACTTGTGTCTATATACATATCTATTCCCCTAGTATTCAGTTTTTAGGATTTAAAATAAATATTTAGGACCCTAAATGGCTTTAGATGAGAAAGTCATAAACTACAAATTTGTTGTTCTAATCGAGATCTACAACTTTGATTTTTGTTGTTTTGCCACCCGAGGTCGTTTAACAAATTTGAATTTCAAAACATTAAAACTTCAGCCAGAATTTTGGGACATCAAATGATTTTGAATGAAAAACTCATCAACTACAAAGTTGTTGTTCTCTTTGAGATCTACAACTTTGGTTTTGGTTGATTTTCCATCCGAGGTTGTTTAAAAATTTTAGTTTTTTAAAATTTTAAAACATCATATACAAATTTGAGACTATAATTGATTTCTAATGAAATAGTTGTCAACACAAAGTTGTATATCTCATCGAGATCTACAAATTTGGTTTTGGTTATTTTTCCATCTAGGGCTGTTTGTACATGTCAACACAGAATTTTTGCCTCCGTGCCGAGGACACAAGCAGCAAGCCGAAAGGGTCCGCTCGATGGAGCAGATCCGCCTAGCTTCAGCGCAAGGGTGGTCGATCCTACGCAATCCTCTTAAGACATACCAGTCAATTTAACCCTGCAATTGACAAGGAGAGAAAGCTTATCAGTAATTAAGGGCAGAACATGCTGGTGTTGTCAGACAGTCCGGAATGTGCGGCTCTGAGAGCCGATATGATAGGAAATCGACTAAATAGCCGATCCCAGCATGTTCACAAGAATGAATCGATTAAAGCTCATGGGATTGTATAAGAAGGATCAGTTATCATTCAGGATAAATGTTATTTAAGCAAATATTAATCAATGGCAATAAGATATCAATAATGATTGGTCTATACTGAGCCAATGATTACAAGTAACCGAACTCCTTTTATTTAAAGAAACAACTCAACACCTCTTAACCATTTAATAAAGATAAATCCAATGAACATGTTAGATCTCATCTATCACCATGACCTGGGGCATGAGGCAGAATCATGCAGGTCGTAATACCATAACAAGATCATGGGGCTAACGCATCTTTCAACTTATCTCTACTTCAATGATCTCGTAATGTGAACTATTCATGAAAGCATTTGATATCGGCTAAACAACCGATTTAGGCATAGCGCACAGTTAAGGTCATGCCTTCTCAGGAACGGATCTACTAACTAATGATCCCCACTCCACGGTGCCAATAGTGGGATGAGAGGCAGAATCCCACAGGCCATGATGATGGGCCATGGAACGATTCTCATTAACTAATAGATCTACTCAAGATCGGACGTGCCTTAACCGCACACTATGCACGATTAAGATTGACGCAAAACAGCCAATAAAAAACATAACTCATCACTTAAGATGTAGATTAGATTAGTTTTAGATTAGCAAACAATGAGTTAAACAAGATATAAGGCCGATCCAGATCAATCTCAATCGGGCATAGTGATATTGCTGTAATTAGATAAACAATGAAAGCAATAATCAATATCGGTAACTTAATGAATCTACTAAAGACTGCCATACTAAGGTAGATCCGATAACTTGACCTTGATCTAATTCAAGCAGTGGGGTGTGAGGCAGAATCACACAGTCCATACTTGAATTAGACAAGAATCAATAACTAGCCTATACCAGAGTCGCAGTGGGGGTCGATCGGATTGATGCAGCCATACGAACAGAGGTATAAACCATGACGGTACTTACAGACAAGCAGTGGAGGTCGACCAGATTGATGCAGCCATACTCGCTGAAGAACTCGCCGAGATCTACTCTACTCCTATTCATAAGGGGTGGCCGGAGCCAAAAAAGTAATTGACTTTGTATTTGATTGATTGATATTTTTTACAATAACCGGGGTTTGGTATTTATACCCAGAGTCTAAACACAAAACCTACTCGATCACGATCCACTACAATCCTAGGTATAAAGGAAACATTCCTAATTTAAGATAACTTGGACTCTAATCTTTCCCTTTTTGAGAGTCCATCACATTCCATCCTGGCGCCGATCGTAGCCTTTGTCCTTATCTGCTAGCACCATCTGAAGAAAGCCGATTATAATCCTTGCATCCGAATCGGCTAGTTTTGATCTACATGTAATTGATTCCTTGATGACATGATCTTGGGAGCTTTTGAGTCACCACGACCTTCTTTCCAAATTTTGGTGTAGACACATTGTGACAAAACCGCCCAATTTATACAAGATCAAGTATGGCTGTCCCCGCTAAAACGTTGACACACACATACTTTCACTCATATAAACCCCATAGTCCGGCGAGTGTCACGAAGGACCTCAGTAAATCAACGTCACAACCAAGATCGCGTGATTAAGCAAATACACATCACATATGCAGAGTTACAGCAAAAATAATATTACAAATGGGTTCACAAATAATAGTAAAAGTTTGGGTTTCAAAACCGATTATTGAAAACAACATAGCTTTCAAATGATTACATTAATATAAGTTCCAAATACATTGCTAGCATAAGTGACATCATCAGACAAAAGCATATAGATGAGAAGTAACTATAGAATCATCGAGCCCACCGGCAGTTAGCCACCATCTTCAACAGGCCGAGAACTTCACCTGCAACATGGTGGGATAAACCCTGAGTACTCGAATGTACTCAACTATTCTTACCCGTCAAAAACCAAAAATAAAGTGACACCAAGGATTATGCAAGGCTTTATCAGTGGATCTTGCTGGACAACCTCTTTGCATAAAAGCTTGAGTACTCATTAGCATTATTAACCTATACTAGCAGTGACTTTTAGCCATTTCCTACCATCTATATTAGCACCTGCACTAATTAATCACTTGATTAAGTTGCAAACAATAATAACCATATCAGGTATTTCATGGCTCATTATCATTATAATCATCATCATCATTTAACCATATCTTTAAATTTAGTGAATCTACGTTATCGCTGCTCAGTCAAGTTCTCACTATTTAGGAGAGACGGCGATTCGAATGGATTCCTAACTAGCTGGAGGGGTATTCCTAATACAAACCCTGCTTCCCCCATTAGGGTTGTAATCAAGTCACCTTTGGCACAACTCAGGAGTCATGAGTCCGAACAGATCAGCATTCTTAGAGAACCACTCTGCTAAGGGTGATCGAAACTCTAACCCGCCTTGGGCTTATGCCAATGGCTCTCTGCACATCCTTACTACCTCTAGAATGTGCGCCACTGCTCGCATTCCTGGCCTAAGTCGAGCTACTAGGCTTCGCGGTCGGAACGACTTATCCGGCCAGCTAAGTGTTAGGCTGCGTTCAACATGACATGAGGACGTACAGCGTATTAGTCCTTAAATGACACAGATGGGGATAGATTCACACCCAAGACCTCCATGCCTTGTTGTTGCACTACCGTCATCCCGTCCGGTCTCTTTTCATTATTAACACATGGTTCTTTTCCATGATAGCAAATACAGCCAACCGTGACCAGAGCTCATCCTACATCTCGTAGGTGATAGGAAATCACTCGACTTCTACCGATCTAAGCATAGCTAAGCATCATTTGATCCTACACTTAATTAGGATTCATAGGATTTTATCTAGATAAGGTAAGGATATAATGCAACAATTGGTTCCAACCAATTCCTATACTTAATGCATCATCAACAATAAAAAATACTCAAGATATTTGTAAAAACATGGGAGACTTAGAATGCTCTAGGGCTTGCCTAGAATCCCACACTAGGTTAGTGTTTGCTAGATGACACACGCTTGGCGATCATCTCCCACTCAGGCATGTACTCTAGGGGTCCTTCCATCTTCGGGTTTGGCTCCAACATACACCGTCTTCGAGTTCGGCTCCAACATCACGTCCTTCACATGGTTCATCTAGCGTACCTAGATGAGATGCAAGATGCAAGTGCATGAATAAAAGAACGGCAATACGAGATGCATCACATAATCTATTATAGAAAGATAGTGAGCATACCAAGCATGGTACACCAGATAACTTGAGTTAAGCTATTCCATTGAAAACATCTATCACAATTTAAGATCTTAGGTAACTTAATTTAACACCATGAAAGGCATGAGTTACACTTAGCAACACATAAGGCAATGCAAGGTGAAAGCAATCAACTTATAAAGCACAACATAAAATTTGGACAACAGCACAGATAACACTTGATTCACCCCTAACTGGAGATCCAAACATCCAAAGAAGGTGATCCTAGACTTTATGGAAATATAATGAAATTCCCTACAACATTTTTATTATCACCAAAAGCTTATTCCAAAGCTATCTAGGTCGAACATGCCAATGTTTCAGATCTGCACAGAACTAGGACTAAAAAGTAGTAGTAGTTTCAAAATGGCATAACTAGAGTTATAGACATCAAACAAGCATGAACCTTAGCTTTATAAAAATCTTATTAAATTATTTAAAACATATTTATTATCATCACATGGTGATTCCACCATTAACAAGGTCAATCAAGCACAATTGAGCACCTCTGTCCAGACTTGGATAGATTCTACCATGCAACTTTACAAGCTTATAACTAGAGTTGTACTAATCCAAAAGATATGCAACAAGACAATATGGAAATCTTATGAAATTTTCTACAATTCATATTTAATCATCCTAGCATGATTCCCAAGTTAAAAGGGTCAAACAGTCACATTTATCAAATCTGGTCCATGAATTCCAGAGAACTACAATTTCTGAAGACCAACTTAGAACAGTCATAACTCACAAAATATTTGGCCCAATGCCATGAAAATTTAACACAATATGTTTAAGTGAGTTATACACAACTTTCTTATTATCATCTTAAGATGATTCTACAGATAACAAGGCCAAATTAATCCAATAAATCTATCTCTGTCTAAAACATGGATAGAAACTGACATGCCACTTTAAACAGCTATAAATGGAGTTATACATGTCCAATAAATGTGGTTATAGACTTTTTAGAAATCTTAGCAAATTCTAAACAACTTTGTTGTAAACACATAAAGCTAATTCTACTATTAAGAAGGCCCCACAATAAGAACAAGGAAACCCTCTCTGGGTTTGGGTAGACATAGCCATAGAGATTTAAGCAAGTATAACTCAAGATCTACTTAACCAAAAATCATGATATTTAGCTTTTTGAAAAGCTTAATAAAAGTACTACAACTCATGTATTATCATAAAGTCATGATTCATAACTTAACTAAGCCAATTAATTCAAACATACTGGACTATTCAGAATAAGAGCAAAGCAATATAGGTAATTTGTTACTTTTATAGATCTTAAATTATCAAGCCTTAAATATTGAAATGTTTACTAGACATCAAGAATAACCTTAGTAGCACTCCACAATAATTTCACAATTATTTGAGCACAACAACTGTAGTTATGAAAAAGACAAGACACAACTAGTATAAAAAACCTAAATGCATAAATCTATTTTTACAACAATATATTTAAACTAAAGCATGCCATATTATAGATCTACTCCATAGACAATTTCACAAGGATTCCAAAAAGTCCTCATTTACTATTTTATGATTTTTATACTAATTACTATGAATTTTCAAAGTCGATAATCCAAATCTGTCAAAATCAAAAGAAAAGAAATGTAAATCTTGCATCAGGGACCCTGCAGTTTTCAGAAATTAAACACGAACAAAAAGATCCTTTCTGGCACTATTCAACTAAGTCACGGCTTCGCACTTAGACCCTCAAACTTCTTCTAATTCATGCCTGTGGTCCTTCTCAGCTTCCACAACAGAGAGCAGGGGAAGATGGCCGTCTCGGGATGGTCAAGCTGGCCGGTGGTGAGTGGCGGTGCTGGGGGCGTGCACACACTCCTAGGGGATCCCACGTGGCTAGCCAAGGGGCACAGCACGGCCACAATGACCCAGGCCATCTTGGCTATGGCGTCAGTGCGTGCGGAGATGGCGGCCGCCATGTACGGTAGTGCACGACGCTCGAAGGAGAGGCACACCACATGCGCTTGGTGGTGGGGATAGGCAGGATGAGGTCCAAGCAAGCAGAGGAGGACTGGAGAGATGGGAATGGCTCCGCTGGAGCTTTGTCACTCAGCAATGGTGGCCATGGAGGTCACGTGCCCCAGCGTGGAGCGGGGCGAGGAGAGAGCAGAGGTCGAGGGAGCAAGTGAGGGAGGAAGTGGCAGAGCGAGTGAATGAGAGAGCAAGGAGGGCACTCGGGCATTGAAAATGAGCGAGCGTGGCGCTGTGGCAAGCATGCGTGCATGCGCGAGGCCACACGGCGTGTATCACCTACACGCGGTCTACCATGAACACGAGCAAGCACTGCCAAGCCAATACCACTGCGAAATTATGACTAAAACTCTAACTTTACCATCCTCTATCTCCCGATCTAGTGGTCATTTGATAACGGCGCAAGAGACAAAGTTGTAGGTATTTGCGAGGTGAACAATATTGCTTTAAGAATCAAGAGCTAACTCGGACTGTATTGGAATATACGGAGGTTCGAAGGAGGACACCCCAAAACTGAATTCTGTAGTTCAGTTTTGGACCGACTGAAACCGCATTATTCTCCCCTCTCTACTCCCTAATCTAGCCAGTTTCAGCAAAAACCTCAATAATAAAAGTTGTAGATGTAAGGGAGTACTACAACTTCTATTAAAGGTTCATGAACTGGTTTGGCCTGGTTTGGGAGATACAGGATCCAAATAAGCTAACCTGAAACAAAAATTTCAGTTCCTAGACTTAGTAAAATTTTGAGTACTGAAAACAGCTGCAGGTTCCAAGTTTGAGCCTCAGTTTGACTTCTTACAAGCTGATCTAGCTCTTGGTCCAAAAACAAAGTTTGTTGTACTCTACTCAAACTTCAACTTTTATTTAAGGTGCAACTCCATGCAAGCACTGTAAGTGATTGGTCAACATAGGTCAAAATAGCGTCACGGTAAAACTTAAATTATCCTTTTTGGATCTGTTGGAGCATTTTCTGGCCACTTGCTCAACATGAACCCTTCATAACTTTTGTTCAAGAGTTCAATTAGAGTCATTTGGGCAAGGTTTCAAAGTTTGGTTGATGATCTAGAATTCGATTCACTTTATAAAACAATTCAGGCCAGGACATAACTTGTCATTTCATGTGACTTCTTGGTTCCAAACTTCACAAAACTTTTCCATGGATCAATATAGATGGATATTGATGTGAGACACATGGAACAAGTACATCCAGCATTACTCAAGCATATTTTTTAGAAAAGGCAGCATGTAAGTAATGGTGCATGGTCCAAGTTTAAGTGGTGGCTCATTTTCATATGTTTGACCTAACATCTCCATCACCACTTAACATGCCATGGTTGAGTTTAAGCCCATTGCTTAACTGGTGACAAACACCTGAGGTGTTATAGCCCTCCCCCCTTAAAGGGCTCATGTCCTGAGATTCAGGACGAAAGACTTTTATAGAAGAGAGACATGTTACCAGTTTCCAACATCAGTGATAGCCTTAGGCTACTTAACTTCAGAGTATCAGAGAGGCTAATTTATTCCAGACACTTACTGATACCTGCTCTTCGTAGTAAGTTTTGTCTGAAGAATTTCCTTTGCTGGCTTCTATGAAGCATTGTTACTTTGGGAGGAATCCAAGACAGCACAGTACTTCGTTCTCGAAATCCAGAGAGTACTACGGAGCATAAACTAGTTACCCGTAATCTCTATTTCCCTAGTGAATATAGCATGGACCATGCGAACTTTGCACTAGACTGCAAGCTTCTGAAAGCTACTCATTACAATGGTTCCATGTTCATTCACAAAGTTTGAAAAGCAATTCTCTACCAAAGTATCTTGAGTACAACCTTTCATAAGGGATGAGATCACAGACGTGGTAAGAATCCTTCGAGGTTGTGAGAAACCGAGTAACCAACAGACAATATCTATGCTGGTCGTAACCATTCAATCAATCAGATGCCAACCGATGGAAAACTACATATGTTCCATGTGTATAGTTCTCTTTCTCTAATGATAACACTGTATTACTTGAGTCTATTGAGTGAGTGGTGAATGTGATAGCTGACTCTGTTGACTCAGTGTTTTCGATGATCATTATTTAAGGGAATCCTCGTATCCAAGCGGCCACAGTTATCTGAGTTGTATTTGAGGCAACCTCTTAGGTAAAAACACATGGAAGGCACCAAATGACAAGGTAGCATTGAAAAACATTGCCAAGGATGATGGATAGCGAGGCCTAGAGTACAATAAAAGTTGCAAATATTTCCTCAAACTAGGGAAATATTTCACTACAATGCATTTTGAGTATGATTCTCCTTCATGGTGCAGTTGCTCAGTATGTTGAGTTGACTTGCACTATATCAAAACTATCTTTGTGGAACTACTTTTGACATTGGGGCTTCATTTCTAATGTCAGTCAATATCTCCAAATCACAATTTGAAATCTGTTGTTTGACACCTTTCAAATTGCTTCCGTTTTGCAAGGGTACAAATTGACTCGTAGAACACCTCGATTGCTCGAACATTGTTGATAGAAGAGGCCAAGAACAAGGTACAAAGGGGTCAAAGGAGTCTTCTTTAGGGCATCTAAAGGATTATCTAGCAACAATTATTGACCACGTTACATACCTTGGCATCAATTGCAAACACAACTTTCGAATGCGACGGATGATCGCAGTCACAAAGAAATTACATATTCTGCACTCTTCGGTTTTCTGTTCATATTTTAAAAACTAGTGCTCCATTGTGCATGAATTTTTATAGGAATATAAATCCATGAGTCCCCTAACTGCTCACCAAAATTCAGCTCAAACGGACACTGTTTGACCATCCAAACAATGCGGCTACCAAAACTGCTCTATTCTGTAATTATAGCATACCGAATTGACAAAACATCTCTCAAATCTGATGTTTCACTAAACCAATCCTCAAACAAACTTAAGGCATTGACGTGTCCTAAGTGAGGAATGAGGTCACCAAAGTTTGAGGCCATTCCTGTAACACCCCAAGTGTTTGCCACCAGTTAAGCAATGGGTTTGAGCTCAAACATGGCATGTTAAGTGGTGATGAAGGTGTCAAGATCAAATCTACAAGAGTGAGCTCCAACTTAAACTTGGGCAACACACCTTTGCTTGTATATTGGCCCTTTTCAGATATATACCTAAGTAATGTTGAAGGTGCTTCTTTCATATGTCTTACATCAATATCCATCTATATTGATCACTGGAAAAGTTTCATGAAGTGTGGAATAAAAAAGTCACATGAAATGATAAGTTATATCCTTATTGGAATGACTTTACTAAGTGCTTGAATTGCACTATTAAGTGAATGGAAATGTAGGTCATCAACCAAACCTTGCAACCTTGCCCAAATGACTCTAGATGAACTCTACAACAAAAGACATGAAATGTTCATGTTGGGCAAATGTCAAGAAAATGCATCAATCGGTCTAAAACTCAGATTTAAGCTTTACCGCGATGCTACTTTAACTTGGTTTGAACTGTGGCTTAGAGGGTTTGCATGGTAGTGGAACCTAAACAAAAGTTTAAGTTTGAGTGGTGTAGAACAAACTTTGTTTAATGATCAAGAGCTAGATCAGCTTTGAAGCAAGTCAAACTGAGGCCCAAAAATTGAACTCAGTGTTGTTTTGAAACCTCGAAAATCGGCTAAGTCTGGGATGACTGAAATTCATGTTTGAGTTTTCATGTACCCCACTTTGGAACCTTGTATCTCCCAAACTAGGCCTAATTAAACTTTGAAGCTTTAATAAAAGTTGGAGCTGGTATGTAGATCTACAACTTTTATTAATAGAGTTTTTGCTAACTCATCGTGGTTTAGGAGTTACAGAGGCACGAAGTATGGGTTTTAGTGGTATGTTTGAGGTAGAATTGGAAATTTGAAATTGATGAATAGTGCCAACACTGTGCATAGCTGTAGGCCGCGTGTTGCACTCGCTCGCCTCGCTGCTTGCATGCCCGCCAGCTCGCCTCGGGCGTGTGCTAAAAACACATAATGGACAACAAAGCATCCTCCATTCTCCCTCCTGCCCTCTCCATTCTCCTCCTCCGCTCTGCTGCCAGCGCCATGGCGGGCACGCCCATGTCTGCCGCGGTCGTTTTTCCCTTCTCAGCCCCCCTCGCTCCTCATGAGCAACGCCATCAGCTTCGCCTCCCTCTCCTGCACGCCGTGCTCGTGCTCGCCGTCCAAAACCGTGCTAGAAGCACCGCAGTCGCCGGCCGCAGTCGCCTCCGACCGTCGGTGCACATGGCTGGGCCACCTCGGGCCACCTCTCGGCCATCCGAGACCACCAGTGGGCGCGCGCGGGACCCCTGGTCCTTCCCCGCCACTCCACCGCCGCTGGTGATGACTACGGCCGCCGGAGCCGTGAGCCGACCGGGCTCTCTATGCTGCCGTCGTAAGCAGAGAAGGCGAAGGACTTCGTGCTCAAATTTGAATAAAGTGAGGGGGTTAAGTGAAGAATCAGTGACTCATATGAATAGTGCACTAATGGATCTATTTGTTCGGGTTTAATTTCTGTAAACTGCAGGGACCCCGATGCAAGACTTACATGTCTTTTCTTTTGTTTTTACAGATTTGAATGATGAACTTTGAAAATTCATACTAATTAGTATAAAAATCGTAAAATAGTAAATGAGGAATTTTTGGAATAATTGTGAAATTGTCTATGCATTAGATCTATAATATGACATATTTTAGTTTAAATATTTTGCTGTAAAAATAGATCTATGCAGTTAAGTTCTTAATACTAGTTATGTCTTGTCTTTTTCATAACTGAAGTTGTGGTGCTCAAATAAATGTGAAATTTTTATGGAGTATTACACTGGTGATGTTTGATGTCTGATAAAAATTTTAGGAGTTTAGCCTTGATGGTTTAAGAGTTATAAAAATAACAAATTCCCTATGTTGCTTTGCTCCTATCCTGAATAAGTCTGCATGTTTGAATTAATTGGCCCAGTTAAGTTGTGAATCATGTCTGGGTGATAATACATGAGTTGTAGTACTTTTCATAATATTTTAAAAAAATTAAATATCATGATTTTTGGTTAAGTAGATCTTGAGTTATACTTGCTTAAATCTCAGTGGCTGTTTCTGCCCAAACCCAGAGAGGGTTTCCTTGTTCTTACTGTGGGGCCTTCTTAATAGTAGAATTAGCTTGGGGTGTTTACAACAAAGTTGTTTAGAATTTGATATGCTTTCTAAAAAGTCTAGAACCACATTTATTGGACATGTATAACTCTATTTATAGCTGTTTAAATTGGCATGTCAGTTTCTGTCTATGTTTTGGACAGAGATGCAATTATTGGATTAATTGACCCTTCTAACTGTAGAATCATCTTAATATGAGAATAATAAAGTTGTAGGTAACTTCCTAAGATTTTCAAAAAGTTATGGTTCATGTTTGTTGGAGGTCTAGAACTCCAGTTATGCTTCTCTAAAGTTCCTATCAGTTTTCCGTACTACTGCTGTTGGGTTGCATTTGCAGTTTTGCTTGTGCAATTATTTTCGTGGTGTAAATGATGTTTGCTATTGTTGTAGTGAATACAAAAGTTGTAGAAAATTTCATGATCTTTCTTGTGTTCAAATTGTAAGGCCATAGGCCAGATAGTGTAGGAGTTACATGACTTTTAAGTCTTCTGTCAGGTTTTGATTGTATTCTGAGCAGATCTGAAAGATGCTAGTGTTTGATCTAGTTAGGATTTGAATGAGCTTTTGATGATAATAACAAAGTTGTAGATAATTCATGTATCTAGCTTCTGTTAAACTTTGGGGGTATTTGGTCTTGTGGTTTGTGAGTTATGCCTGTTTAAAGTTGGGTTTCAAAAATGGCTGCTATTTGTCAATTGTGGACCAGTTTCTTTAAATGGGTATATTTGACTTCGTTAACTTGAGAATCATGCTAAGATGATTAAAGATGAATTGTAGAAAATTCCATAAGCTTTCCATAATGTCTTGTTGCATGGCTATTGGATTTGTATAACTCTAGTTATGATCCAAACATGAAGCTATTGTTTCTAGTCCAGAAATAGACATATGCTAGTTGTGGTTGTTTACTCCATGTGTTGCTAAGTGTAGCTTATGCCCTTGTTGATGGTCAAGTTATGATACTTGTGACCTTGTAAAACCTGTGTCCTGCTCGATGTGCTTGCTCTCTATAGTTAGTTGTGTGATGTTAGTTAAATAGCTATTGGTGTCTATGTCTTGCATAATCTTGTGTTTGTCTTGAATGTTTATGGGATGCCTCTTGTATTACCATTCTTCATATTCATGCACTTGCATCTTGCATCTCATCTAGGTGCGCTAGATGAACCACGTGAAGGACATGATGTTGGAGCCGAACCCAAAGACGGTGTATGGTGGACCTATCCCGAAGGTGGAAGGACTGGACAAGTGCTAGGATGGGAGATGCTCACTTAGCGAGTGTCGTCTAACTAACACTGACTCAGTGTGGGATCTCAGGCAAGCCCGGAGCATTCTAAGCCTCCCATGTTTTTACAAATATCTTGAGTATCTTTTATTGTTGATGATGCATTAAGTATAGGAATTGGTTGGAACCAATTGTTGCATTATATACTTACCTTGTCCAGATAAAATCCTATGAATCCTAATTAAGTGTAGGATTGAATGATGCTTAGCTATGCATAGACCGGTAGAAGTCAGGTGATTTCCTATCACCTGCGAGATGTAGGATGAGCTCTGGTCCTAGTTGGCTATATATGCTATCATGGGAAACGAACCATGTGTTAATAATGAATGGAGACCGGACGGGATGATGGTAGTGCAGCAATAAGGCATGGAGGTCTTGGGTGTGAATCTATCCCTATCTGTGTCATTTAAGGACTGATACACTATACGTCATCATGTCATGTTGAACGTAGCCTAACACTTAGCTGGTTAGATAAGTCGTTCCGACCGCAAAGCCTAGTAGCTCGATTCAAGCCGGGGATGTGAGCAGGGGTCCGCAATCTGGATGGAAGTAAGGATGTGTGGGGAGCCATTGGCATAAGCCCAGGGGTGGGTTAAGTCACCGAGCACTCATGGCAGAGTGGTTATCTGATTTTGCGACACTGTTCAGACTCGCGACTCCTAAATTGTACCAACGGTGACTTGTTTGTGACCCTGATGGGGGAAGCAGGGTTTGTGTTTAGGAATACCGCTCTAGTTGGATAGGAATCGATTCGAATCGCCGTCTCTCCCGGATAGTGAGAACTTGACTGAGCAACGGCAACATAGATTCACTAAATTTAAAGATATGGTTAAAGGATGATGATGATGATGATGATGATAATGACAATGAGCTATGAAATACCTGATATGGTTATTATTGTTTGCAACTTAATCAAGTGATTGATTAGTACATGTGCTAATATAGATAGTAGGTAATGGCTAAAAGTCACTGCTAGTACAGGTGAATAATGCTAATGGTTACTCAAGCTTTTATGCAAAAAGGTTGTCCAGCCAGATCCACTAAATTAGGCTATGCATGATCCTTGGTGTCATTTATTTTGGTTTCCGACGGGTAAGTCTAGCTGAGTACATTCGAGTACTCAGGGTTTATCCCACCATGTTGCAGGTGGAGTTCTCGGCCTATTGAAGATGGTGGCTAACCACTAGTGGGCTTGGTGATTATATAGTTACTTCTCATCTATATGCTTTTGTCGGATGATGTCACTTATGCTAGCAATATATTTGGAACTTATATTAATGTAATCATTTGAAAGCTATGTTGTTTTCACTAAGCGGTTTTGAAACCCAAACTTGTACTATTATTTGTAAACCCATTTGTAATATTATTTCCGCTACAACCCTGCGTTTGTGATGTGTATTTGTCTAATCACGCGATCTTGGTTGTGATGTTGATTTACCGAGGCCTTTTGGGACACTCGGCGGACTACCGGGTTTATATGAGTGAAAGTATGTGTGTGTCAACGTGTTAGCGGGGACAGCCGTACTTGATCTTATATAAATTGGGCGGTTCTATTATAGTTGGCATCAGAGCAAGATTAAGCATAATACTATCATGTACATAGTTTTAAAAACAAAGTTTCGGTTTTAAAAATCCTATTTTGACTAAAACTTTAGCTATAGGTAAATTTATCAAAACTTATTTGCAAAACTATGCTAGCGACATCCTCCTTTATGTCCAGTTAAGGACTATTAGGTGGCTATCTAAGTACTAACATGGGGGTTTTTACTTTCGTTGTCCATACGGCGTGCTATTGTATGGATGCCATTCCTTTGAATGGTAATGTATGGATCAATTGCCTCTACGCCCAGGTAAGTGTGAGTTGTGAGAGCATGACCGTCCAACTGTCGGTCTAGGGGAGAGTTAGTTGTGGTTACTAGAATATTTACATGTTACACGCATGTATATATGAAGGTACTTAATTGTGGGTATATCTATCGGGTAGCTATGGATACCAAAGTATATACATCTGGGGATGTATATATGGAGAGTATCTTAGTTTACTGCTTTCATTGTGTGCTTATTTATCTCTTGTGGGGATGGGCTGCAATGAATTTGCCTACAGGTACGCTAACCATGAATGCGTAGATTGAATGTAGCTGACGACTAGCTATATATCGAGAGAGTACGTGTTATGCCACCAACATAGAACGTGATTGCCACCTTAGGATGACAATTTTGTGAGGACGAATAGGACGAGCATGCATCATGATTGTGCTTGTGCATAACTATGCTTCCCTCACTTTGTTCTAATATTAAGTAACTTGTGATCAATGTGATGTTACTATCTTCCCTATGTGAAGCTAGACAAAATGCCTTGTCCCATGCTGCTTGAATAGCTATGCTTGACGGTAGTGTGTGATTAGTTTCATCTTGTATGTTTGCTTCCAAAGGAAATAGATGATGAGTTGTTAATTAGCAAAAACTCCACCCCTTCGAAGACTAAATTGCTAAATGTAAGACTTGTTTTGTAGAGATATCCACCTACTCAGTAAAAAGGAAATAAAAGATAACAGTACCTTACCACCAGGTTCGCATGTTTATGTGTAGTGGTGTTTCTATAGGTGACTGCTTATTATGTACGAGCTTTGTGCTTAGTAATAGTCGCTTAAGCTAATCGGATTGAGTATATTCAAAATGCTTTCTTAAGACCATGATGTATGTGTGAATGCTCATTATCTAGGTAGTGCCATAGCTGTCGCCTCTTTTGTCCTCGGTAAGCATATGAGTGTTGAAGAGCGCTATCCTAAAACAATGTCCAAGTTTTGATGATCTCATGGTTGTCATCTCCAATTAAGTTCTCTTTTAGGAGCCTGATCATGTACACAAGGTTGCTAGCCCTTGAATGTTGCGCTACGAAGACCTTTATCCATGCCTTTGCTTGACCTTAGGCCCAAGCTTAGTTCTCTTGAATGCTTGTATGTTTCGTGGTTGTCCCGCTCCTATGTGGGAGGACCCTGCCGCAAAAGTCCTTACTAGATCTCATTGCTCCTTCCTTTACAGATGATCTGGTGCAACACTAATTGCTATCTACCCTGGCTTTGGAACCTTTTACTCGCAGATCATGTCGTTGCTTTATCAATTGAATCTCTAGTTAGTGCATTGGCACTGTCCCTAGAGTCTCGTTTGTTTTGCCTCCAACTCTTTCAAGTCTCTGGAGGTTTATCAGTCTTGATCTCATGTTGCTGCTCGGCAAGACCAAATCTCATGTTAATCTTTACCTGGTAATCACCTTGGTGGACACAAGGTGTTTATGGAAGTTAAGCAAGAGTCTCCTGCTTAGTTGCCTTCGGCAATTAGGCTATGTTCCTTTTGCGCTGTGTTTTGATCTTCTGATCGCCTCCTTGTTGAGTCCTAACCTTGTGACTACCTTTGTTTGCTATCCCTCCTTTGCATAGTGCTTGTTCTTATGACCCAATCTGTGCAACTTGAAAATTTACTTTGGGTGTGTGATCAATAATGGTGTTATGAGTAGCAACTATGGTGCCGTGATAGAACCGAGGGCCTCCTTGTCGCTGTCCGACACATGGTTGTGCTGCTGGGTGCACGCCGGTATCGAGGTTTCTAGTCATGATGCATTGCCGAACTGCACCGATGAGATATTTTCACGTGAGCTCTTCCTTGGTTATCTCTCTATATCTTATCGAAGATCCACATATCAGACCGAAAGTAGTAGAGCTTCCTTTTGAAGTCACAAAAAGGATAACCTTTGAAGAACTGGTCACCGACATAAACATTAACGGACTACAAGAGGTGGTAGACAAGTGACTCCACTTGGTTGTCCTAGTATTAACGTCCGTCACCTAGTGAACAACTTATGTCATCATTGTTGGATCAGAAAGGCATACAACACTTAATGTTGGACAAATGGTTAGTCGGATAAGAATCGAACGTCACATTATGATTATGACCTGGCTATCCAAGTCTTGACTATTATGTGCATGTTGATTGCACAGTCGAGATCAACAATCTCTAGTGTGACCCCTTGTCTGCTGACTTCGATGGCGACCATCTGTTATGTGTTAATCACAACTATTGTTGGCAAGAGTGAAGGTTTAGAACTTATAGTGTTGAGAGACAACTGATTAGTTACTAGTCGGAAGCTTAACCTCCAGCTAGGTGACAACTTTTGCTAATTACAAAGGCTATGTCTCGCAGAGCAATGTTAAGCAATGTAATAGCAAGCCGTTTAGCAATGCAACTACTGCTTTGTTTTCCAAAACCTATGCTATCAAGTCAATTCCATCTTGGACAATCACACAGATAGAACAAGACGTTGTATCGGCTACGTAAGGAGCTAGCGAAAGCATGTGCCTAGTTTCGATCAGCATCATTGTGCCCCTAGGTACCACAAACGGATTTGTTCAAGGTTCTATTGGACCAAGTGCCAGAGAATATTTAGAAATGGTTCCTTGTCTCTGTAGGAATGCCCTACATGTGGAATAATGCTTTGTGCCCTGTGAAAATAGCCCACAAGTCCAATGTTTGTGCATAGTCAAGTTGGTGTCTAGAACGATGGTTGAAGTGTTACCAGAGAAGCATGTGAGGAAAACTCTAGCCTCCATCCTTAGCTAGGGAAAGGCTGCTGCTGCTATGAGAAAGGTTAGAGAGTGCAAAACACACACCTCAACGTGTGAAGCAAAGAAAAGGGAGAACACGAAATCTGTCTAGATTTTGTGGCACTAAACCGGTTATCTTCAAGCCGGCGATTAGTGACTCAAACGAAGTTAGATTGACCCCAAACTTGGTGATCTCATTCCTTGCTTAGGACCCTTCAATGTGTTAAGTTGTCTTGAGTATTGGTTGAGTAAAACATCGGATTTGAGAGATATCTTGTTGGCTCGGTTTGCTGCCCTTTCAGAAAAGAGCAGTTTTGGTAGATGAATTGTTTGGATGGTCAAACGGTGTCCGGTTGAGTTGAATTTTGGTGAGTAGTTAGAAGGCCCATGGATCTACATGCCCACCAAAATTTGTACATATTGGAGCAGTAGTTTGTGAGATATGAATAGAAAACAAAAGGATACAGAATCTGCAATTTCGCTGTGACTGCAATCATCCTTTGCATTAGACGGTTGTGTTTGTAATTCGTGCCAAGAAATTACAACTTGTAGAAGTTTTGCTGTTAGACAACCCTCCTTAACCTTGAGAAGACTAATTGCACCACTATGTGCCTTGCTTTTGCCCTCTTAGATCAGCAATGCGTGAGCAGTCAAGGTGTTCTAGAAGTCAAATTGTGCCCTTGCAATTCGAAAGTAATTGGAAAGGTGTCAAACCATAGATTTTTGGATTATGGTTTTTGAGATATTGATTGGCCTAAGAATGGAAGCCTCGACGTCAAATATAGTTTAATAAAGCTGGTTTTGCTACGATGCAAGACAACCCAACTTGCTGTGCAACTGCACCATGAAGGCAAATTATACTTAACCTGCTTGGTAGTGAACTAGTCCCTAGTTTTGTGATTACTTGCAACTTGTGTTGCCCTCCAAGCCTCGCTAACATCCTTCTACATCAATGGTTCTCCAATGCTGACATGCCTTTGGTGTCTTTCATGTGTTTTACCCAAGGGGTTGCCTCAGATACAACTCAGATAACTGTTGCCGCTTGGATACAAGAATTCCCTTAAATATTGGTCGTCGAAAACGCTGAGGCAATAGAGTCAGCTATCACATTCACCGCTCACTCAACGGACTTAGGTAATACAGTATTGTTATCAGAGAAAGAGCACTGCACACATGGAACAATATGTAGCTTTCCATCAGTTGACATATGAGTGATTGCACTGCTACAACCAGTTTGGATATTGGTTAACTAGCTTCTCATACCCTCAAAGGATGTTTACCCCGTCTATGATCACATCCTTTACAAAAGTTGTGCTCAAGCCACTTTAGTAGAGAACTACTTTTCAAACCTTGGGAACAAATATAGCACCGTTGCGAGGAATATCCATCAACGGACTGCGGTCTAGTGCAAAGTCCATAGGTCTATGCTATATCCACTAGGGAAGTAGACGTTACAAGTATTTAGTCTATGCTTGTATCACTCTTCGTACATCGAGGATGAAGTACGCAGGACAGTGCTATCTTGGATTCCTCCCAATGTAACAATGCTTTATGGAAGCCAATGAACAAAATTCTTTTGACAAAAATTTACTACAAAGAACAAGTATAGTAAGTTGTCTTGACCAATTTGGTCCCTCGGATGCTGGAAGCTATGTAGCCTAAAGCTATCACTGATATTGGAAACTGGTAACATGTCTCTCTTCCATAAAAGTCTTTCATCCAGAATCTCAGGACGTGATTCCTTTAAGGGGGAGGGGTGTAATACCCCAGGTGTTTGCCATCAGTTAAGCAATGGGTTTGAGCTCAAACATGGCATGTTAAGTGGTGATGAAGGGGTCAAGATCAAATCTACAAGAGTGAGCTCCAACTTAAACTTGGGCAACACACCTTTGCTTGTATATTGGCCCTTTTCAGATATATACCTAAGTAATATTGAAGGTTCTTCTTTCATGTGTCTCACATCAATATCCATCTATATTGATCACTGGAAAAGTTTCATGAAGTGTGGAATAAAAAAGTCACATGAAATGATAAGTTATATCCTTATTGGAATGACTTTACTAAGTGCTTGAATTGCACTATTAAGTGAATGGAAATGTAGGTCATCAACCAAACCTTACAACCTTGCTCAAATGACTCTAGATGAACTCAACAACAAAAGTCATGAAAGGTTCATGTTGGGCAAATGTCAAGAAAATGCATCAATCGGTCTAAAACTCAGATTTAAGCTTTACCGCGATGCTACTTTGACTTGGTTTGAACTGTGGCTTAGATAGTTTGCATGGCAGTGGAACCTAAACAAAAGTTTAAGTTTGAGTGGTGTAGAACAAACTTTGTTTAATGATCAAGAGCTAGATCAGCTTTGAAGCAAGTCAAACCGAGGCCCAAAGATTGAACTCAGTGTTGTTTTGAAACCTCGAAAATCGGCCAAGTCTGGGATGACTGAAATTCATGTTTGAGTTTTCGTGTACCCCACTTTGGAACCTTGTATCTCCAAAACCAGGCCTAATTAGACTTTGAAGCTTTAATAAAAGTTGGAGCTATTATGTAGATCTACAACTTTTATTAATAGAGTTTTTGCTAACTTGTCGTGGTTTAGGAGTTACGGAGGCACGAAGTATGGGTTTCAGTGATATGTTTGAGGTAGAATTGGAAATTTGAAATTGATGAATAGTGCCAACACCGTGCACAGCTGCAGGCCGTGTGTTGCACTCACTCGCGTTGCTGCTTGCATGCCCGCCAGCTCGCCTCGAGCGTGTGCTGAAAACACGTAATGGACAACAGAGCATCCTCCATTCTCCTCCTCCGCTCTGCTGCCAGCGCCATGGCGGGTGCGCCCATGTCTGCTGCGACCATTTTTCCCTTCTCAGCCCCCCTCGCTCCTCATGAGCAACGCCATCAGCTTCGCCTCCCTCTCCTGCACGCCATGCTCGTGCTCACCGTCCAAAACCATGCTGGAAGCACCGCAGTCGCCGGCCATCGTCGCCTTCGACCGCTGGTGCACATGGCCGAGCCACCTCAGGCCACCTCTCAGTCATCCGAGACCACCAGCGGGCGCGCACGGGACCCCTGGTCCTTCCCCGCCACTCCACCGCCGCCGGTGATGACTACGGCCGCCGGAGCCGCGAGCCGTGCCCTCTATGCTGCCGTCGTAAGCAGAGAAGGCGAAGGAGTTCACGCTCAAATTTGAATAAAGTGAGGGGGTTAAGTGAAGAATCAGTGACTCATATGAATAGTGCACTAATGGATCTATTTGTTTGGGTTTAATTTATGTAAACTGCAGGGACCCCGATGCAAGACTTACATGTCTTTTCTTTTGTTTTTACAGATTTGAATGATGGACTTTGAAAATTCATAGTAATTAGTATAAAAATCATAAAAATAGTAAATGAGGACTTTTTGGAATACTTGTGAAATTGTCTATGCATTAGATCTAAAATCGTAAAATAGTAAATGAGGACTTTTTGGAATGTTGTAAAAATAGATCTATGCAGTTAGGTTCTTAATACTAGTTATGTCTTGTCTTTTTCATAACTGAAGTTGTGGTGCTCAAATAAATGTGAAATTTTTATGGAATATTACTCTAGTGATTTTTGATGTCTGGTAAAAATTTCAGGAGTTTAAGCTTGATGGTTTAAGAGTTATAAAAATAACAAATTCCCTGTGTTGCTTTGCTCCTATCCTGAACAAGTCTGCATGTTTGAATTAATTGGCCCAGTTAAGTTGTGAATCATGTCTGGGTGATAATACATGAGTTGTAGTACTTTGCATAACATTTTCAAAAAGTTAAATATCAAGATTTTTGGTTAAGTAGATCTTGAGTTATACTTGCTTAAATCTCTATGGCTGTTTCTGCCCAAACCCAGAGAGGGTTTCCTTGTTCTTACTGTGGGGCCTTCTTAATAGTAGAATTAGATTGGGTTGTTTACAACAAAGTTGTTTAGAATTTGATAATATTTCTAAAAAGTCTAGAACTACATTTATTGGACACGTATAACTCCATTTATAGCTGTTTAAAGTGGCATGTCAGTTTCTGTCTATGTTTTGGATAGAGATGCAATTATTGGATTAATTGACCCTTCTAACTGTAGAATCATCTTAATATGAGAATAATAAAGTTGTAGGTAACTTCCTAATCTTTTCAAAAAGTTATGGTTTATGTTTTTTGAAGGTCTAGAACTCTAGTTATGCTTCTCTGAAGTTCCTATTAGTTTTCTGTACCACTGCTGTTGGGTTGCATTTGCAATTTTGCTTATGCAATTATTTTCGTGGTGTAAATGATGTTTGCTATGGTTGTAGTGAATACAAAAGTTGTAGAAAATTTCATGATCTTTCTTGTGTTCAAATTGTAAGGCCATAGGCCTGATAGTGTAGGAGTTACATGACTTTTAAGTCTTCTGTCAGGTTTTGATTGTATTCTGAGCAGATCTGAAAGATGCTAGTGTTTGATCTAGTTCGGGTTTGAATGAGCTTTTGGTGATAATAACAAAGTTGTAGATAATTCATGTATCTAGCTGCTGTTAAACTTTGGTGGTATTTGGTCTTGTGGTTTGTGAGTTATGCCTGTTTAAAGTTGGGTTTCAGAAATGGCTACTCTCTGTCAATTGTGGACCAGTTTCTGTAAATGGGTATATTTGACTTCGTTAACTTGAGAATCATGCTAAGATGATTAAAGATGAATTGTAGAAAATTCCATAAGCTTTCCAGAATGTCTGGTTGCATGGCTATTGGATTTGTATAACTCTAGTTATGATCCAAACATGAAGCTATTGTTTCCAGTCCAGAAATAGACATATGCTAGTTGTGGTTGTTTACTCCATGTGTTGCTAAGTGTAGCTTATGCCCTTGTTGATGGTCAAGTTATGATACTTGTGACCATGTAAAACCTGTGTCATGCTTGATGTGCTTGCTCTCTATAGTTAGTTGTGTGATGTTAGTTAAATAGCTATTGGTGTCTATGTCTTGCATAATCTTGTGTTTGTCTTGAATGTTTATGTGATGCCTCTTGTATTACCATTCTTCATATTCATGCACTTACATCTTGCATCTCATCTAGGTGCGCTAGATGAACCATGTGAAGGACATGATGTTGGAGCCGAACCCAAAGACAGTGTATGGTGGACCTATCCCGAAGGTGGAAGGACTGGACAAGTGCTAGGACGGGAGATGCTCACTTAGCGAGTGTCGTCTAACTAACACTGACTCAGTGTGGGATCCCAGGCAAGCTCTAGAGCATTCTAAGCCTCCCATGTTTTTACAAATATCTTGAGTATCTTTTATTGTTGATGTTGTATTACGTATAGGAATTGGTTGGAACCAATTGTTGCATTATATCCTTACCTTGTCCAGATAAAATCCTGTGAATCCTAATTAAGTGTTGGATCAAATGATGCTTAACTATGCATAGATCGGTAGAAGTCAGGTGATTTTCTGTCACCTGCGAGATGTAGGATGAGCTCTGGTCCTAGTTGGCTATATATGCTATCATGGGAAAAGAACCATGTGTTAATAATGAATGGAGACCGGACGGGATGATGGTAGTGCAGCAACAAGGCATGGAGGTCTTGGGTCTGAATCTATCCCTGTCTGTGTCGTTTAAGGACCGATACTCGATACGTCCTCATGTCTTGTTGAACGCAGCCTAACACTTAGCTGCTTGGATAAGCCATTCCGACCGCAAAGCCTAGTAGCTTGATTCGGGCCAGGGACGCGAGCAGGGGTCCGCAATCTGGATGGAAGTAAGGATGTGCGGGGAGCCATTGGCGTAAGCCCAAGGGCGGGTTAAGTCACTGAGCACTCATGGTAGAGTGGTTCTCTGATTTTGCGGCACTGTTCGGACTCACGACTCCTAAATTGTACCAACGGTGACTTGTTTGCGACCCTGACGGGGGAAGCAGGGTTTGTGTTTAGGAATACCCCTCCAGCTAGATAGGAATCGATTCGAGTCACTGTCTCTCCCTGATAGTGAGAACTTGACTGAGCAGCGGCAACGTAGATTCACTAAATTTAAAGATATGGTTAAAGGATGATGATGATAATGACAATAAGTTATGAAATACCTGATATGGTTATTATTGTTTGCAACTTAATCAAGTGATTGATTAGTACAGGTGCTAATATAGATAGTAGGTAATGGCTAAAAGTCACTGCTAGTACAGGTGAATAATGCTAATGGTTACTCAAGTTTTTATGCAAAAAGGTTGTCCAGCTAGATCCACTAAATTAAGCTATGCATGATCCTTGGTGTCATTTGTTTTGGTTTTTGATGGGTAAGTCTAGCTGAGTACATTCGAGTACTCAGGGTTTATCCCACTATGTTGCAGGTGGAGTTCTTGGCCTATTGAAGATGGTGGCTAACCACCGGTGGGCTCGGTGATTATATAGTTACTTCTCATCTATATGCTTTTGTCGGATGATGTCACTTATGCTAGCACTATATTTGGAACTTATATTAATGTAATCATTTGAAAGCTATGTTGTTTTCACTAAGCAGTTTTGAAACCCAAACTTGTACTATTATTTGTAAACCCATTTGTAATATTATTTCCGCTGCAACCCTACATATGTGATGTGTATTTGCTTAATCACGCGATCTTGGTTGTGATGTTGATTTGCCAAGGCCTTTCGAGACACTCGGCGGACTACCGGGTTTATATGAGTGAAAGTATGTGTGTGTCAATGTGTTAGCGGGGACAGCCGTACTTGATCTTGTATAAATTGGGTAGTTCTGTTACAATTCGAACCATGTTTGTGTCACTAATTGTTGGCTTGAAGATGTTCGGGTTTGTACCCTAAAATCTGGACAGATTTCTCGTTCTTCTCTTTCTTTGCTTCACACGTTGTGTTGTGTGTTCTATACTCTCGATCTCTTTGTATAGCAGCAACAACAGCTCTTTTCTTTGAGGATGTAGACTAGGTTTTCCATATGTGGTTCTCAGGAAACAACTTAAATTGTTTGATTTAGACACCAACTTGATAATGCATAAGCATTGGACTTGTGGCTATGTTTTCGGGACACAAAGCATGCTCTTCATGGAGGGACTATCCTACAGAGATAAGGAACCATTCCTATATATCCTTTGGCACTTCGTCCAATAGAGTCTAGACACATGTGTTAGTGGCACCTAGGGGCACAAAGATGCTGACTGAAACTAGGGACGTGCTTTCGCTAGCTCCTACATAGCCGATACAACGTCTTGTACTATCTGTGTGATTGTCCAAGATGGAATTGACTTGATAGCACAGGTTTTGGAAAACAAAGCAGTAGTTGCATTGCTAAATGGCTTGTTGTTTCATTGCTTACATTGCTCTGCGAGACATAGCCTTCATAATTAGCAAAAAGTTGTCACCTAGCTGGAGGTTAAGCTTCCTATTAGTAACTAATCAGTTGTCTCTCAACACTAAAAGTTCTAAATCTTCACTCTTGCCAACATAGTTGTGATTGATGCATAACAGATGGCCACCATCGAAGTCAGTAGACAAGGGGTCACACTAGAGATGGTTGATCTCGACTGTGCGATCAGCATGCACATAATGATCAAGACTTGGATAGCTAGGTCATAATCATAATGTGACGTTCGATTCTTATCTGACTAACAACTTGTCCAACATTAAGTGTTGATCCAACGAGAATGACATAAGTTTCTCACTAGATGACCGATGTCATTATAGGGACAGTCATATAGGGTCACTTGCCTACCATCTCTTGTAGTCTATTTATGTTCATGTCAGTGACCTATTCTTCAAAGGTTATCCTCCGGACGACTTCAGAAGGAAGCTCTACTACTTTTGGTCTAATATAAGGATCTTCTGATTAGATATAGAGAGATAACCAAGGAAGAGCTCATGTGAAAATAACACATCGGTGCAGTTCGGCAATGGGTCATGACTAGAAACCTTGATACCAACGCGCACCTAGCAGCACAACCATGTGCCAGCCAGCCACAAGGAGGCCCTAGGTTCCGTCGCAGCACCATACTTGCTACTCATAACACCATTACTGATCACACACCCAAAGTGAATTTTCAAGTTGCACAGATTGGGTCATAAGAACAAGCACTATGCAAAGGAGGGATAGCAAACAAAGGTAGTCACAAGGTTAGGACTCAACAAGGAGGCGATCAGAAGATCAAAACACAGCACAAAAGAACATAGCCTAATTGCCGAAGGCAACTAAGCAGGAGACTCTTGCTTAATTTCCATAAATGCATTGTGTCCACCATGGTGATTACTAGGTAAAGATTAACATGAGATTTGGTCTTGCCGAGCAGCAACATGAGATTCAGACTGATAACATCTAGAGACTTGAAAGAGTTGGAAACAAAACAAACGAGATTCGAGGGACAGAGCCAATGCACTGACTAGAGATTCAGTTGATAAAGCAATGACATGATCTACGAGGAAAAGGTTCCAAAGCCAGGGTAGATAGCGATTAGCATTGCACTAGATCATCAGTAGGAGAAGGAGCAATAAGGTCTAACAAGGATTTTTTGCAGCAGGGTCCTCCCACACAGGAGCGGGACAACCACGAACAAGCAAGCAATTAAGGAAAATAAGCTTGGGCCTAAGGTCAAGCAAAGGGATGGATAAAGGTCTTTGTAGCGCAACATTCAAGGGCTAGCAACCTCGTGTACATGATCAGGCTCCTAAAAGAGATCTTAATTGGAGATGACAACCATGAGATCATCAAAACTTGGATGCTGTTCTAGGATAGCGCTCTTCAACACTCGTATGCTTACCGTGGACAAAAGGGGTGACAACTACGGCACTACCTAGATAACGAGCATCCACACATACATCATGGTCTTAAGCAAGCATTTCGAATATACTCAATCCGATTAGCTTAAGCGACTATTACTAAGCACAAAGCTCGCACATAACAAGTAGTCACCTACAGCAACACCACTACACATGAACTTGGTAGTAAGGTGCTGTTATCTTTTTTATTTCCTTTTACTGAGTAGGTGGATATCTCTACAAAACAAGTTTTACTTACATTTAGCAATTTAGTTTTTGAAGGGGTGAAGTTTTTGCTAATTAATAAGTTGTCATCTATTTCTTTTGGAAGCAAACATACAAGACGAAACTAATCACACACTACCTTCAAGCATAGCTATTCAAGCAGCATGGGACAAGGCATTTTGTCTAGCTGCACACAGGGAAGATAGTAACATCACATTGATCACAAGTTACTTAATATTAGAACAAAGTGAGGGAAGCATATTTATGCACAAGCACAATCATGATGTATGCTTGTCCTATTCGTCCTCACAAAATTGCCAGCCTAAGGTGGCAATCACATTCTATGTCGGTGGCATAACACGTACTCTCTCAATATATAGCTAGTCGTTAGCTACATTCAATCTACGCATTCGTGGTTAGTGTACCTATAGGCAAATTCATTGTAGCCCATCCCCACAAGAGATAAATAAGCACACAATGAAAGCAGTAAACTAAGATACTCTCCATATATACATCCCTAGATATATATACTTCGGTATCCATAGCTACCCGATAGATATACCCACAATTAAGTACCTTCATATATACATGTGTGTAACATGTAAATATTCTAGTAACCACAGCTAACTCTCCCCTAGACCGACAGTTGGACAGTCATGCTCTCACAACTCACACTTACCTAGGCGTAGAGGCAATTGATCCATACATTACCATTCAAGCGAATGGCATCCATACAATAGCACGCCGTATGGACGACGAAAGTAAAACCCCCATGTTAGTACTTAGATAGCCACCTAATAGTCCTTAACTGGGTATAAAGGAGGATGTCGCCACCATCTTCAATAGGCTGAGAACTTCACCTGCAACATGGTGGGATAAACCCTGAGTACTCGAATGTACTCAGCTAGACTTACCCGTCAAAAACCAGAAATAAAGTGACACCAAGGATTATGCAAGGCTTTATCAGTGGATCTTGCTGGACAACCTCTTTGCATAAAAGCTTGAGTACTCATTAGCATTATTAACCTGTACTAGCAGTGACTTTTAGCCATTTCCTACCATCTATATTAGCACCTATACTAATCAATCACTTGATTAAGTTGCAAACAATAAGAACCATATTAGGTATTTCATGGCTCATTATCATTATAATCATCATCATCATCATCATTTAACCATATCTTTAAATTTAGTGAATCTACGTTGTCGCTGCTTAGTCAAGTTCTCACTATCCAGGAGAGACAGTGATTCGAGTCGATTCCTATTCAGCTGGAGGGGTATTCCTAACACAAACCCTGCTTCCCCCGTTAGGGTCGCAATCAAGTCACCTTTGGCACAACTCAGGAGTCGTGAGTCTGAACAGATCAGCATTCTTAGAGAACCACTCTACCAAGGGTGATCGGGACTCTAACCTACCTTGGGCTTACGCCAATGGCTCTCCACACATCCTTACTACCTCCAGAATGCGCGCCACTGCTCGCGTTCCCAGCCTGAGTCGAGCTACTAGGCTTCGCGGTCGGAACGACTTATTTGGCTAGCTAAATGTTAGGCTGCGTTCAACATGACATGAGGACGTACAGTGTATTGGTCCTTAAACGACACAGATGGGGATAGATTCACACCCAAGACCTCCATGCCTTGTTGCTGCACTACCGTCATCCCGTCTGGTCTCTTTTCATTATTAACACATGGTTCTTTTCCATGATAGCAAATATAGCCAACCATGACCAGAGCTCATCCTACATCTCGCAGGTGACAGGAAATCACACGACTTCTACTGGTCTAAGCATAGCTAAGCATCATTCGATCCTACACTTAATTAGGATTCATAGGATTTTATTTGGACAAGGTAAGGATATAATGCATCACTTGGTTACAACCAATTCCTATACTTAATGCATCATCAACAAAAAAGATACTCAAGATATTTGTAAAAACATGGGAGAGTTAGAATGCTCCGGGGCTTGCCTGGAATCCCACACTAGGTTAGTGTTTGCTAGATGACACATGCTTGGCTATCATCTCCCACTCAGGCATGTATTCCAGGGGTCCTTTCATCTTCAGGTTCGGCTCCAACATACACCGTCTTCGGGTTCGGCTCCAACATCACGTCCTTCACGTGGTTCATCTAGAGTACCTAGATGAGATGCAAGATGCAAGTGCATGAATAAAAGAACGGCAATACGAGATGCATCACATAATCTATTATAGAAAGATAGTGAGCATACCAAGCATGGTACACCAGATAACTTGAGTTAAGCTATTCCATTGAAAACATCTATCACAATTTAAGATCTCAGGTAACTTAATTTAACACCATGAAAGGCATGAGTTACACTTAGCAACACATAATGCAATGCAAGGTGAAAGCAATCAACTTATAAAGCACAACACAGAATTTGGACAGCAACACAGATAACACTTGTTTCACCCCTAACTGGAGATCCAAACATCCAAAGAAGGTGATCCTAGACTTTCTGGAAAGATAATGAAATTCCCTACAACATTGTTATTATCACCAAAAGATTATTCCAAAGCTAACTAGGTTAAACATGCCAATGTTTCAGATCTGCACAGAACTAGGACAGAAAAGTAGTAGTAGTTTCAAAATGGCATAACTGGAGTTACAGACATCAAACAAGCTTGAACCTTAGCTTTATAGAAAGCTTATTAAATTATCTAAAACATGTTTATTATCATCACAAGGTGATTCCACCATTAACAAGTTCAATCAAGCACAATTGAGCACCTCTGTCCAGACTTGGACATATACTGCCATGCAACTTCACAAGCTTATAACTAGAGTTGTACTAATCCAAAAGATATGCAACAAGACAATATGGAAATCTTATGAAATTGTCTACAATTATATTTAATCATCCCAGCATGATTCCCAAGTTAAAAGGGTCAAACAGTCACATTTATCAAATCTGGTCCAGGAATTCCATAGAACTACAATTTCTGAAGACCAACTTCGAACAGTCATAACTCACAAAATATTTAGCCAAATGCCATGAAAATTTAACACAAGATGTTTAAGTGAGTTATCTACAACTTTCTTATTATCATCTTAAGATGATTCTACAGATAACAAGGCCAATTATTCCAATAAATGCATCTCTGTCTAAAACATGGACAAAAACTGACATGCCACTTTAAACAGATATAAATGGACTTATACATGTCCAATAAATGTGGTTCTAGACTTTTTAGAAAGCTTAGCAAATTCTAAACAACTCTGTTTTAAACACCTAAAGCTAATTCTACTATCAAGAAGGCCCCACAATAAGAACAAGGAAACCCTCTCTGGGTTTGGGTAGAAAGAGCCACAGAGATTTAAGCAAGTATAACTCAAGATATACTTAACAAAAAATCATGATATTTAGCTTTTTGAAAAGATTAATAAAAGTACTACAACTCATGTATTATCATAAAGTCATGATTCATAACTTAACTAAGCCAATTAATTCAAACATACAGGACTATTCAGAATAAGAGCAAAGTAATACAGGTAATTTGTTATTTTTATAGATCTTAAACTATCAGGCCTAAAATATTAAAATTTTTAGCATACATCAAGAATAACCTTAGTAGCACTCCACAAAAAGTTCACAATTATTTGCGCACAACAACTATAGTTATGAAAAAGACAAGACACAACTAGTATAAAAAACTTAACTCCATAAATCTATTTTTACAGAAATATATTTAAACCAAAGAATGTCATTTTATAGATCTACTGCATAGATAATTTTACAAGGATTCCAAAAAGTCCTCATTTACTATTTTATGATTTTTCTGCTAATTACTATGAATTTTCAAAGTCGATAATCCAAATCTATCAAAATCAAATGAAAAGAAATGTAAATCTTGCATCAGGGACCCTGCAGTTTTCAGAAATTAAACAAGAACAAAAAGATTCTTTTCAGCACTATTCAACTGAGTCATGGCTTCGCACTTAGACCCTCAAACTTCTTCTAATTCATGCCCATGGTCCTTCTCAGCTTCCACAATAGAGAGCAGGGGAAGATGGTCGGCTCGGGATGGTCAAGCTTGCCGGTGGTGAGTGGTGGTGCTGGGGGTGTGCGTACACTCCTAGGGGATGCCACGCGGCTGGCCAAGTGGCACAGCATGGCCACAGCGACCCGGGCCAGCTTGGCCTTGGCATCAGTGCGTGCGGAGATGGCGGCCGCCATGTACGGCAGCGCGCGGCGCTCGAAAGAGAGGCACACCACGTGCGCTTGGTGGTGGGGGTAGGCAGGCCAAGGTTCGAGCAAGCGGAGCAGGATCGAAGCGACGGGAATGGCTCCGCTAGAGCTTTGCCACTTGACAATGGTGGCCATGGCAGTCACGTGCCCCGGCACAGAGCGGGGCGAGGAGAGAGCAGAGGTCGAGGGAGCGAGTGAGGGAGGAAGTGGCAGAGCGAGTGAATGAGAGAGCAAGGAGGGCACTCGGGCGTTGAAAATGAGCGAGCGTGGCACCATGGCATGCATGCGTGCGCGTGCAAGGCCACGTGGTGTGTATCACCTGCACGTGGTCTACCATGAACACGAGCAAGCACTGCCAAGCCAATACCACTGCAAAATTATGACTAAAACTCTAACTTTACCATCCTCTATCTCTCGATCCAGTGGTCATTTGATAGTGGCGCAAGAGGCAAAGTTGTAGGTCTTTGCGAGGTGAACAATATTGCTTTAAGAATCGAGAGCTAACTCGGACTGTATTGGAATATGCGGAGGTCCAAAGGAGGACACCCCAAAACCGAATTCTACAGTTCAGTTTCAGACCGACTGAAACCGCATTATTCTCCCCTCTCTACTCCCTAATCTAGCCAGTTTCAAAAAAAACCTCAATAATAAAAGTTGTAGATGTAAGGGAGTACTACAACTTCTATTAAAGATTCATGAACTGGTTTGGCCTGGTTTGGGAGATACAGGGATCCAAATAAGCTAACCTGAAACAAAAATTTTAGTTCCCAGACTTAGTAAAATTTTGAGTACTGAAAACAGCTGTAGGTTCCAAGTTTGAGCCTTAGTTTGACTTGCTTACAAGTTGATCTAGCTCTTGGTCCAAAAACAAAGTTTGTCCTAATCTACTCAAACTTCAACTTTTATTTAAGGTGCAACTCCATGCAAGCAATGTAAGTGATTGGTCAACATAGGTCAAAATAGCGTCATGGTAAAACTTAAATTATCCTTTTTGGATCTGTTGGAGCATTTTTTGGCCACTTGCTCAACATGAACCCTTCATAACTTTTGTTCAAGAGTTCAATTAGAGTCATTTGGGCAAGGTTTCAAAGTTTGGTTGATGATCTAGAATTCCATTCACTTTACAAAACAATTCAGGCCAGGACATAACTTGTCATTTCATGTGACTTCTTGGTTCCAAACTTCACGAACCTTTTCCCTGGATCAATATAGCTAGATATTGATGCGAGACACATGGAACAAGTACATCCAACATTACTCAAGCATACTTTTTAGAAAGGGCAGCATGTAAGCAATGGTGCATGGTCCAAGTTTAAGTGGTGGCTCATTTTCATATGTTTGACCTAACATCTCCATCACCACCTAACGTGCCATGGTTGAGTTTAAACCCATTGCTTAACTGGTGACAAACACCTAGGGTGTTACACACATGCCCCCCAATTTTGGGATAAAAGAAATTTTATTCCAAAATTATCATGTATGTGTTCCCGATAGGTCTGTCGTCACGGGTAAAGAATCTTGATCAGGGGTCTACTATCTATCGTCGCCCATGTCAGCTCATGAGCCCATGCTTCAAAAACTTTTATGGAGCCTCACAGACCTTTGGATTTATCTTCCCGGGCCGGCTATAAAATACCCATCTGACTCTGGCGAGAGCAACTCAACAATTCAGCCATGCTTTGTTTTCATCTACTCTCTCGAGTGCCTTTAGTTCTGCTAGACCCTCCATGGTCTACCCTCTTGTTATGAAGATCTTGAGCGGCTAGAATTCTTGTGCATAGGGTGATGGCGTTACTTATCCTAGCGCCTCGTTGAGCAAGAAGACCAGTCATTGCGGTTAGAAGAATCCTTGTGATATCACCTGAGTCTCCTCTTGATGCTCACAAAGATGTTCTAGTGTTTGTGAGGACTAGAATGTTTGATCACCTTCCCCTTGTTATTCCTCTAAATGCCCACCGGGAAAGCCTTAGGCTTTTTTCCAATAGTTCCTCAATTTATTGAGAAATCTGTTAAGCATATATTAGGCGGGCGACCTTTCTTCCTCTCGGATATAACTTTATTGATGGGCCGATGCGACTTGGTTCACAATGAGTTTTGGCCTTGTGGAAATTTGGACTCCCTTCAATACAAAGAAGTTCTGGTGAGTTAATCCCTGGTCAATGTATCCACCCCACGATATTTTGTAATTTAGGGAAGTAATAAATTTGAGTCCGTTATCTCTTCGTTATCCGTCCCCTAAATTCCTGGAGTGCCATTCCGCCTCTGCTTCCAACTCACATCCTTGGCGAAATCTATCTTTCCACATCCCAAGGCTATATATACGAGCCATGGTTGTGGATCTAACAACAACTTGCTTTGCCTCAAACCTTGTGCATCCTTATACAGTTCCTGCTCTTCCGTAGGTTTGAGATTATGGAGAACAGCAAGATGCCTACTGTGGAGGGCCTCGATGGATCTGCCTTAGGGAATAGGGCTAATTCTGTTCGGCCTTTGGGGCCCTCTTTGTTGACCACTCATTGCCAGTCCCTTTGTCGTCAGAGGAGGTAGATTGATGACGATGATCTGCTTGCCTCCATCGATCAGCATGGCCAGAGCCTCGCTGAATGCCTCTCCCTCGCAGAATCGGCCTTGGCCATAGTTAGATGTTGATCACCTCCTGGGGTCGATTCAGTGGAGGATAGGTTGGCTAAGGACGAGGCCAGGATTATGGGTAAGATACATGTCATATCCTCTTCTCTCTTTCAGTTTCATCTTCAAGGCTCTAATCATCTCCCCTTTGAATCTTTTAGATCTATTCGCCCAACTAGAGAGTCTTCGATTAGCTGCAGATCATGCGGCGGGATTTGTCAATGCCAGGGGCGTCATTTCGGTGGTTCACTTGCACGACATCCCAAATCATGTCAGGGAGGTCGCCCTTCATGGCGTTCGTCATGGAGCCACCATGGCATTGGCTGCTGCCCAAGCCTGTTCGAGTCATAATCTTTCGCTTCTTCCCCATGGTTTTCTAGACACAGCATACCCTAGGGAGCATGAGCGCTTGGTTGAGGATTTTATGAGTGTCGCCAATTCTGTAGCTTTCAATACCCTGGCTGATGATATACTAAGCAAAGTTTTTCCTGGCCTGTAGTTTGTAATAGGTGACATTTGGCAAACAATTTCTTTGCCTTGAGTGATTCTCCTTTGCTCCGTGCTTCATACCTCGTTCGTGTTCACTTTGGGTGATATACATTATGCTGGTCTTACCCTCCTGGGTTTATTTTTGCACTAGAAGTGATACCCTTCTGGTATCAGCTAGCTGAGAAAATTGGTTGCCAAGTATAAATTCAAACATTAGGGTAATATTCCTTCAAATATTCCCCATTTGATTGCTTTGCTGAATCCTTCTTCTCCTCCTAGTGTCTCCAAAATGTACCAAGCACGTAATGCCTGAGCCAATAAGATTTCTCCTGATTAGGCGACCATACCGGCTATTTTGCCTTTTGGTCGTCATAAGTATGTCTTCGAAAGCATCTCTGGATCAACCGGAGAAGTCAATAGCCCATAGGAGCTGATGCCATTTGACTATAAATACCGAGAGCGACCCATGATGTTCCAGACTTGAAATCCGTATGTCATCGCATACCTCGTGTAGAACCGATCATATTCTCTGTTGTTTACTCATGCCTCCTCCTTTAGCTGAAGAGCCGATTTAATACAGCCGATCCAGGCCTCTAGTTCAATCAAGTCTAAAAACACAGCTTTCACTAAGAGAACCCTTCGATTTTCTGCCTTTCGGTTGCTCGGCGCTGTGTTCCCACCGTCATTAGTGAAGTGGCACTTCACCTTCCATTAATTATCATTGCCTTTTACACATCCCGAGGCGTCTGCCTCTTTGCTTCAAGTCTTCAAATACTGGCTAGTGGTTTCAGCCTCGAATACATCCCCACTTGCAACTGTTCCCTTGTTCTTCTCCACCTGCCAAACTGTTGTAGCAATTTTTCCTTTTCTCTTTCGTAGATCCAATCATCCCTCATGGCCGGCGAAGACAACCGAGGCAAGCGTGCGGCAGAGAAAATCATGGAGGGGAATATGCCGATGAACCAGCGTCTCCGACGCATGAGGTGAGATTGACATTTTTTTGTTTGTGATGATGAACAGTTCTAACTCACCTATAGGTTTATTGTGAATGATAGTCTCCGTCCTCTTCCTAGGGCTGGCGAGCCTTCCGACGCTGCATCTTCTTTTCTGGCCTTGTCGTCGAATTCTTCTGACTCCTATAATGGAGACGACGCCTGACGCTACCTTCCTGAGTGGAGGATGGCTCAAAACCGCTATTTTGAGGAAACTTGGGAGAACGGACAACTAGAAATTTGCCTTGGGGTTTCTCAGGTCGCCCTTCACATGGCTGAGGAGGAGGCCAGCGCCGTCCGAGCGCGGCTAGCTAAGTCTGACGCCATGGTTGCAGGTAAGATAAATTCTAGGAATGCCTCATTCCAATTTCCATTATCTCTGTCTTGATAGTCCTTTGTTCTTGTGACTGTCAGCCCTAATGGTGCAGTTAGAGTCCCTCCAACTGGCAATGAACATAGCCACAGACATCGTCAATGCGTGGGGTTCCCATATTGACGCTCGTCTCCAAGACATCCTGGCCCACGTTTGGGAGATTGCCCTTCACGATGTTCGTCATGGTGCGGTGGTGGCGCTGACCACGACGCAAGTCCAAACTGGGTACGAGCTCTACGCCATGGAGACCAGTTTCCCAATGGGTGATGGCCCTGAGGAGCATGAAGACCTACTCGAAGAATTCACCACAGCCGCAGAGGCCATATTAGACATCACATCCGCTCAAGATGTAGTGAACAAGGTCTTTTATTAGTTTGTTCTTAGGGTAATCCGTTGAACAAAGACCCCCTATTTTTCTATGGATATGCTTCAATGCAATGCCTTCGCGTATGATTGCGAATGTTTCTTGCTCTTTTTTGTTTTTTGCTCTATAGGCGATACATATCATATCGGCTTTTACTATCTTTGAAGATTTTTACTTTTCGAACTAGAGGCGATACCCTCCTGGTACCAGCTTTTGGAGCCAAGAACGAATCGGCTATCAAATTCAGATGTTAGAATAACATCTCTTCATGTATTTTTCATTCCAAAGATCAAACGATCGATCAATCCGAGTCAAGCATCCTATTAAGCAAAACAGAACTTCTCTTAAGAAATCCATTAACTCTGAATCACACTTACACTTTAATTTAGCATTCACATACATCGGCCTAAACCCATTTTCAATACTCAATGTTTATTTTCCCTTAACTCAATGGCCGACGCGACGCCACGATTACTGATTAAAACAAACTTTCAGAGCCGATTGCTTGAACCGGTTGTTGGCCTTCATTATTAATCCTGATGAAGCCTCCTTCCCATGTTTTGCCAGAAAGGCATTCGAAGTCTCCTAATTCCCAAAACACTGGATCGGCTGTTACGATGCTCATAGACTCATCAGCACGAACCACCTCGACATCATCCCCATGCCGTTGAATCAAACATTGATGCATGGTTGATGGCACGCAACAGTTTGTGTGGATCTAGTCATGACCGAGGAGTAAACTGTATGAGCCTTTTCCATCGATGACAAAGAATGTGGTGAGCAGAGTTTTACTCCCAATTGTTAACTCGATGTTTATTGCCCCCCGGGTCTTAGATGTATTCCCTCCAAAGTCTCTAAGCATCATGTCGGTCTCAAGCAAATCTCTTGGTCCCTTGCCAAGCTTACGAAAAGTAGTGTAAGGCATAAGATTGACAGAAGCACCTCCGTCCACTAACATTTTGTTCATCGGCTTCCTATCAATAAAACCTTTCATGTATAAAGCCTTCAAGTGCCGATGTTTGACTGGCTTATTAAATATCATTTGGTGTGTAACCATCAACTTGGCAACCATCTCTTCATACTTTGATTCATCGAAGTCTAAGTAAATTTCCTGATCCACCGGAGCTCTGAATTCTGATGGCAACAGAAAAGCCATTTGGATATTTGCCAATGGTTGCTTTTTATCAGCTATTTGCTTGGTACGCCACACTTGAGTTTTATCGGTTGGCTGAGCCTATTCCATCTCTTTATTCCTTAGGCGTTGCACTCTTCTCTTCTGGATTCTTGTTAAACCTTTGGGGCACCATTGGCCTTCCTACCAAACATGTTCCCTCTGGTTGTTTCCTTCTTCATGATCAGCCCAGTCTTGGTCAACAACTCTCTTTCCTAGCCAATCATGAATACTTTTATTTTTTAAGCGCCGATCCATGTTATTATGATGATATGCATTCTAGGCATGGATAGACCGGTGGTTGATTTGAGATTGCCTAAACTCCCAATATTGATTACTGCATTCCGGACAGTCATGTCTGGTAGGCAATTTCAAACATTCGTTCCAGTAGTATCTGAAGAAAGGACAATTCCAGTGCGATTTGGCTTGCTTCCTTTCATACCTCTCTTCTTCCAGTTGATGCTGGTATTCTTGATCCTCTAACCATTGCTGATAATCTTTTTCCTTCTGCCATCACCACTTATTCAACAAGATCCGAGATGTGACTCGTGGCCTCGTCGCTCCATCCTTTGATGTTTCCCCCTACTCGTATCGGCTCTTCTGCTGATCACAACATTTTTAACCTCTCTGTATTCATCAGCCGATATTTGTATCTTGGGATTGACTGTTCCATCTTTTCTTGATTTGGCCGATGTTAGGACCTTAGTTTTTCCTTTGAATATCCCAACATCAACCATATTTTGATCTCCTGGGAAAGGATTATCATCAACTTTCATCTTCCGAGGCATATCAAACTTAAGCCTCCCTTGCTGAATAGCCCTCTGTATATGCTGCCGGGAAATTCTGCACTCATTAGTGGAATGAGAAGTAGCATTATGGAACTTGCAGAACTTCTTATTCTTCAACTGTTCAGGGGGCAACATAACCTGATTGTCTGGTAATTTGATCTGGCCCTTCTCAAGTAAAAAGTCAAAGAGCTTGTTCAATTTCATGACATCAAAGTCATAGATCTCCTCGACTCTTTTTCCCCAAGGATTTGGCACCATTACTGTCTTCTTGCCCCAATTCCAATCAGCTGCAGCAACCTCCTCTTCTTCATCTTCATAGCCATCATCTGCTGAGTATGGATCATAAGCTTCGGCTATGGTGGTATTCTTCTAGAATTGAGTGTCTCTGCGCATACTCTGGAATTGGCCATTGAGTGTTGCTACTCGTTGAGGCAATTGACCCAAGTTATCAAATTCTTGTCCTAGCAGCTTTTCCTTCCACATTGGTAGCATTCCTTGGACAGCTAAACCACCTAGCTGATCATCGGTGAAACTCAATGAGAAGCATAAATTCCTAGTCTCTCGAAATCTCTGAAGAAACTTAGTACCTAATTCATTAGTCCTCTATCTCATGGTCGTCAGATCGGTGATCTTCTTTTCTCCAGTTCTAGTGTAAAAATATGTATGAAACTTCTTCTCTAGGTTAGCTCAGTTGGCAATGGAGTTGACTGGTAGTGACGAGAACCAAGTGAGGGCTGGCCCTAACAGGGATAAGGAGAAGACATGAACCTAATGGGCATCCTCAACTGATGCTTCACCCAATTATATAAGATACCGACTAACATGTTCAATTGTGCTTGTACTATCTTGACCAGTGAACTTGGTGAACTCTGGGAGCCTGTAATTTGTAGGAAGAGCGACCAAATCATACCATTCTAGATATGGACATTTGTATGAAAAGGTTAGCCCTTTCAGCTTCAGACCGAACTGATTCTTCATCATCTCAGTCACCTTTAGCAGCAACTCATCAGCTTGCGGATTTGGATTTCTCGGTACTTGCTGACCCATCTGTGGATTGAAATCTCGCGTGCCTTGATATCCTAGATTTGGCATCATGTGGAGGGTGTTATAATCCATGCCATAGTGATAGCCTTGTGGAATCTCAATCTATTGGGTCCTTTGCTGGCTTGCTGCTTGAAGTCTCTGATTATAGACATAAGGATTTATATCTCTATGGATCTTTTGAATTGATGGTGCTATTTTTTGAGCCGACGACGGTATGTGGCCTAATGTGCCAAAATTGATCATCTGGTTCTAACTTTGCCCCGTCGGCTGTTGTACATGCTGTATTGACGGTCCATGATGGTACTGTACCTAATTCATAGCAGTACCTAGAGTTTGTTTAGATAAACCTTGAAGTGTCTGGACATCACCATTACCTGCTGGTATTGCTTCTTGATGGCTGGTACCGACTTGATTAGTCCCTTGAGTCAATGGATCTAGAATGTTGTAACAAGTTGATCCAACCTGACCAACTGGAATCCCATGAATCGCCTCTTTCATGGTGTTGTGAAATGCGTCAATGAAAGCTTCATTGCGGCTTGATATGGCCTCACGAATAGATTTGTCTATGGCTTCTGTAAAGAAACACATGTCTTCAGCTTCAACTGTATCTGTCTACCCACATAGTAGAACTCTTGGTAGTGGAAATTTCTGAATAATTGTGTTGTCACGTGTTTTGGTGTAGGACAACAAACACTTCTTCTGAAATTCTTTTGTAGCTTTGCCAATGGTATCCTTATCCTCATCAGGTAGGTCTTCATAGTGTACCATAAGGATGTCATCGTTGTTGTGAGCCGCCATGATGATTGTGGGGTCCCACCGGGCATGCCAGAAATGTGTGTCGACACAGAATTTTCGCCTCCGTGTAGAGGACACACGCAGCAAGCTAGAAGGGTTCGCTCAATGGAGCAAATCCGCCTGGCTTCAGTGCAAGGGTGGTTGATCCTACGCAATCCTCCCGATGCGTGCCAGTCAATTTAACCCTGCAATTGACAAGGAGAGAAAGCTTATCAGTAATTAAGGGCGGAACATGCCGGTGTTGCCAGACAGTCCCGAATGTGCGGCTCTAAGAGCCAATATGAGAGGAAATCGACTAAATAGCGAATCCCAGCACGTTCACAAGAATGAATCGATTAAAGCTCATGTGATTGTATAAGAAGGATCAGTTATCATTCAGGATAAACGTAATTTAAGCAAATATTAATCAATGACAATAAGATATCAATGATGATTGGTCTATACTGAGCCAATGATTACAAGTAATCGAACTCCTTTTATTTAAAGAAATAACTCAACACCTCTTAACCATTTAATAAAGATAAATCTAATGAATATGTTAGATCTTATCTATCGCCATGACCAGTGGGGCATGAGGCAGAATCATGTAGGCCATAATACCATAACAAGATAGTGGGGCTAACGCATCTTTCAACTTATCTCTACTTCAATGATCTCGTAATGTGAACTGTTCGTGAAAGCATTCGATATCGGCTAAATAGTCGATTTAGGCATAGTGCACAGTTAAGGTCATGCCTTCTCAGGAATGGATCTGCTAACTAACGATCCCCACTCCACAGTGCCAATAGTGGGGTGAGAGGTAGAATCCCATAGGCCATGATGATGGGCCATGGAATGGTTCTCATTAACTAATAGATCTACTCAAGATCGAACGTGCCTTAACCACACAATATGCACGATTAAGATTGAAGCAAAACAGTCAATAAAAACATAACTCATCGCTTAAGATGTAGATTAGATCAGTTTTAGATTAGCAAACGATGAGTTAAACAAGATATAAGGCCGATCCAGATCAATCTCAATCAGGTAGAGTGATATTGCTGTAATTAGATAAACAATGAAAGCAATAAGCAATATCGGTAACTTAATGAATCTACCAAAGACTACCATACTAAGGTAGAGCTGATAACTTGACCTTGATCTAATTCAAGCAGTGGGGTGTGAGACAGAATCACATAGGCCATACTTGAATTAGACAAGAATCGATAACTAGCATATACCAAAGTCATAGTGGGGGTCGATCGGATCGATGCAGCCATACGAACAGAGGTATAAATTGTGACGGTACTTACAGACAAGTAGTGGAGGTCGACCGGATCGATGCAGCCGTACTCGTTGAAGAACTTGCTGAGATCTACTCTACTCCTACTCCTAAGGGGTGGCCAGAGCCGAAAAAAGTAATTGACTTTGTATTTGATTGATTGATATTTTTTACAATAACTGGAGTTTGGTATTTATACCCGGAGTCTAAACACATAACCTACTCGATCATGATCTGCTACAATCCTAGGTATAAAGGAAACATTCCTAATTTAAGATAACTTGGACTCTAATCTTTCCCTTTTTGAGAGTCCATCACATTCTGTCCTGGCACCGATCGTAGCCTTTGTCCTTATCTGCTGGCACCATCTGAAGAAAGCCAATTATAATCCTTGCATCCAAATTGGCTAGTTCTGATCTACATGTAATTGATTCCTTGATGACATGATCTTGGGAGCTTTTGAGTCACCGCGACCTTCTTTCCAAATTTCGGTGTAAATAGTACAATTCAAAAAAATTGAATTTTAAAATTTGAGCGCTTCAAATAGAATTCTAGGACCGTAAATGGTTTCAAATGAAAAAGTCATCAACTACAAAGTTGTTGATTGTGTCGAGATCTATAACTTTGATATAAAGTGTGTTTTCATTTAACTTTATTTGAAAAAGTTATGAATTTATTTATACTGTAGCATGGTTATCACCACCGTATCATACAACGAGCTGGCAGTGAAAATGTCTTCGCCACTGATTCATATGGCGACGCGGTAGAGATGAGGAGCACATCATCACTGCCGGCTGGTGGTCCAAATAGGCTGTGATGATGGGCTATCACCATCGGTTGGTAAGACAAAGCGGCGGTGATAGTTATCGACCCGGATGTTCTTACGAACCGGCTGTGATACTCTCATCACCAATGGTTCATATTACAAACCATTGGTGATAGCTATCACCATCTTTTTAATGATACCAGCGGTGATGGAGGTGTTGGTGATAGGTCAATCTATACTAGTGCTCATCCCTCTCAAGCATGAAGTCCCATATTCCCCGTCGCCCAGCCGAAAGGGAAGAGTGATAGGGACTCACCGACCCCAGAGGTGGAATAGACTAGGGACAGATAGCGCTGGGATGGTCCTCAGTCCCCGACATCGCCATGGGGGACAATCCTGAAAGCACAAGCAGTCAACACAAACAATTTCGAACCTAGAAATGATTTGAAATCACTTGCCTAGATCTCACAAGGAAGAATGAAGATGCGACAGTGGACCATCAACCTCAGGCGACTCCTCCTGCTAGCATTTCCCGCAATCCATCGCCCTGACTAGATAGGACAACTACGAACACGTGAATAGGAAAAAGAGATGGTGATGCAAGGGGAGAGGAGTGAATGCTTCCCACTGTGCACCGCCCCATTGAACTTATAGCCGCAAAGAAGACCCCTATAAGCGCCTTAGGTCCACGCACGCTCTATGCCCATTACTAATTACTTTGATAATATTGCAGAACAGGGGTGGCGACCGGGTGGAAGGCGGAGCGATGGCCACCCATGCAACAACCCAAACTAGGTAGGCCCTATGCAACAATGCAATGTGATTAAGGAGGTCAAACACGCCTAAATATGTGTGTAGAATGACCCACCGCGAACACGACCTCGTGTTGTGACTTAGGAAACTCACTCTTGGGCCGGTCCTTAGATGGGCTTGAGGCCACAAAGGGATAGGGGCAGGGTGAGATGGGCCACCATGGCTCTTATTGGTGGTATGGAGCCACATGACCTTCTCTCCCTATGTTCGAGTCATCTCCTTTGAAGTCTCCTAGGTTGACACCCTCTAGGGGGAGGCATCTTTCCCTCTGAGCGCTGTGAAGGTGGCTAAGGACCGATGGGTTTGATGGCCAATGATTTATGGGACGTCACGCGATGAGGCACAACCAAACTTCACATTGATTGTGGAGGATATTGGGTACCGCTTGAACTACCCATCAACCCCAATGAGGCACACTGCTCCGACCGCGTGGTTATAGTGGACAAGCCTCTCCTACATGGGTGAAAACTAAACCTACCTAAACAAGTTAGTACGACCCCTCGGGGTTGGAAAGAGCAATAGTGGGAACATGGAGCTAGGTCTAGGTGACCTCGTTAATGGCTAGGGCCAAGCCGTGACCAACTCCTCCCCATGTCCCAAAAACCATGACCTGAGGCTAGCTGCCAGGCCTCACATACCGATGAGGATCAACGACCCCTTCCAAGGAGATCGATGGCGCTGATGGCTAAGGTCGCACAACAGCACCTTCGTCAAGAAGTAGCGCTGGATCTCATGAAATGCGATAGCAATCTGACTATGCATGGTCAAGGCTGCTCAGGTCCCAAAAGGATGGTCCTCAGCCTCATAAAGACCGCCTAGACAAACCTAAAGGCATGGTCAAAACATGCTAAAAGTTGTCAGACCGAAAACTCGAGAGGAGAGGCCCAAGGTCACAAGATGGCCTTGCTGCCCCGTGCGGCAAGAGGTCAATGACCCACTCAAAACCTACTCCTTGGGCCCGTAAACCCAATCCTGACCAAGCAGTTCAGGATTCAACGAGACCTCATGAAAGGTCATAGGACCCCAAAAAGAGAAGTCCTTAAAACATTCATTCGAATATCATGATTACAAAGCGAATGCGGTCCAGCTGCATACAAAAAGGTCAAGTACCTAACCAACCACGACCATGGCACTCAAGCAGAAAGGCCCAAGGTCGCCAGATGACCTTGTCACCCATTGTAATGAAAGGTCAATGACCCGCTCAGAAGACCTTGATTTTGGACTAATAAACCCGAGCTTGGCCGAATGGCCCAGGGGCTCACCACAGTTTCGCAAGAGACTGCAAAAACTCTAGAGAGAGGATTCCTTGAGCTTTTATTCATGCTTCATGATTACAAAGTGAAGTTCGGTCATTCCGCACATAAGGAATAAAAACTAATACCGCCCCCGTGGTGGTATCACTTTAAAGCCTCTAGGGAGCACACTGTAGGGGGAGGTGAGACAAAGCAAAAATGACTCGCAAGCCCTCCTGCAGCGTCGCAACCCCTGAGGAATAGAGCATGGGGATGAAGAAAGCAGCAGAACTTCCTAGCTCCAACAAGCACCTTGGCAACCACCCTGGTGCCAAGAAGGAGCAAAAGGGAGGCCAAAGTGCAGCCATGTCACAAAGGCTGCACGCCCCCCTACACGGCAGCTAGGCCATCATGTCCTTCCCCACTCACAAGACTCCTTCTAGCACCAGTTGTTGGAAGGGGGAACACTGGCTTCAGGCCACCATAGGTGACCCCTGGCAGGTCACATGCTAGAAACCTCACTATCCCTCTTAGGGGCTCTTTTTCTCTCTCCCTCGCTTAGCCTTTCGAAAGTGTCTAAGAGCAAGTTTGTAGAAGTAGCTGCAAGTGGTTCAAATGGAAGGAAGACCCTTATTTATAGGACCAAGGGTAGATTGATTGGCCTGAGACCCTCGCGTCATGTGGTGAACCATGGGAGGTCACAACCCATGATAGATGCCTGTGTAAGGTCAGGGAAATTGAGATCCTGCCAAAGGCAGAGCCGGTATAGCATCAACGAGACCACATGACCCTACCTAGATCACGCACCCCGATACGTAGCACACTAGCATGCTTGGGCTCAATAGTCATGTGCCACACCGTCATGGCATACTAGCAGGATAGGACATAACAACCACCTACCGCATTTAATGCACTAGCCCGCAAGGGGTTGAGCGGCGAAGCTCGGATAGCCATGACTATGAACCGAATAACAACACTTTCACAATCACTTCATGACCGCAAAAATGCTTGGGGGCTACTGTTGGGATCATGATACCTCGAGTATCTCAAGACATCGATTAGTTAGCTGCTCGGGCAGCCGACGATATGATGTTGATGGTAGTTAACATCCAACATAAACCATCAATATAACCTATAGAAATGCATGAAAATCATCACCAACATAGGTTTAGGGGTTTAAACTAACAAATTACATGAGTTTTGGTGAATCTATGTTTTCAGCAGGGTTTATTCAGAAATACATCAAGGTGGACCCAATCGTTAGATTTAATCACGCTTATCCACGAGGAAAACAACTCTAGAAGGTTCCAAAAGACACCAGAGGGCAACCCACCAAAGAAGACCACGAGAGGATGCCAGGTGGGGCCCCACCTACAGGCTGGCAGGCCAAGGGGCCCACCTGTCACCCCCTCCTCGCTACGTCGGTTCTCCATCGCCTTAGGGTTTGCATCTACGCTGTTCTTTCAAGTCAATTTGATCCGTGGGTCTAGAATTGATGCTACCTCTTATATATATCAGCCCATGCCACCCACTAGCATAACCCTAATCTACAATCAGAAGTCAATAAGGATAAAAAATTAGGGTTTCTAGAGAGAATAGAATAGATCTCCAATTCCTCAAAGTTCTAGTATAGGCTAGCTAGCAAGATTTAAGTAGAGTTGGGCTATCGCTCAGGATTCTGGATTCATCATCTAGAGGCTAGTAAAGCCATTGTATCTCTCTATTATTTATGACTTTGTGCTATTCCAATGCTATGTTTCTATTTATTATGTTCCTAGTTTTCTCGAGTAGTATGCTTGATATAGTCATATTTGATACTGAATTTATGCATAAGATCACAAGGCGCTTAGCTCAGTACTCGAGTGAGTTAAGTTGTTGACATTATGTAAGCATGGTGCTTAAATATTGTTTACCTATGGATGCACCATACATTCTAGGCCATGTGGTAGATCGCAAGTGTGACACTCTCATTGAGTCCTTTGTGGTCCACTACCCGTTTGTAGGACAAGTAGGACCTAGCTGCGAAGGGAATCATCCTCTGTTCTTGGTCTTCCTTAATAATGTTCCTTATGCCTAGATATAGAGTTAATTATGCTATAGATGAAAGTGTATATACTTAGAGTGTACAAAAGACTTAGTAAATAAGAAATGACTTAGGAATCTTTTCTCTTAACTAATCTCCTACCCAGCTATACTTCATTTATGAGTATCTATTTCTATCTCTAGATTGTTATCAATGCCTTACACTTATCATTTATTTATCATTTGGCTTACCCCTGTTAGAGCACATGTTTAGTTAATGGTTCCATCATAAGTATACATATTTGTCAATATCTCTAGCCACCGCTCTTCCCTGTGGTAAAATATAAATAATGATACCTAGTATACTCCTAGGTAAAATGCTACAATGGTATTTTCTATGTGCTTGCAGAATCCTTAATATATATATTCTTCTCTTACAAGTGTTACTAATAAATACCAACAAGCATTTGTAGCATCATTGCTAGGGATGACAACTTAGCAAAAGTGATATTAAGAAATGTCAACATACGCTAGCTAGTATAAGCCCAAACAACCGAGGGTCAACTAAGCTATGCGGACCTAGGCGAAACACTAAAGCAAGGGTTGGCCACGACCTCTTCCCTCAGCCTTATCGCGCAACACGCCACTCCTCACAACCTCTCCTCCATCCTGACCTCTAGGAGGAATGAGGGGAGATCGAGCCACGCCAACCATGCCTGTTCTGACAAGAGCTCGCACACCGCACTAACTCCACAAGGATCGAGGGACAACAGTCCTCTCAGCCTGGTCAGACACCATCCCTGCGCCACGCAGCGTGGACAAGACAACACCATCGAGCGGTGATGACTAGTGCGGCAACTCACCATCCAAACATAGCCCGACAAGATAGACATACGACTCCACCCACCATGGGATGGGGGCCACGACAGTGGCCTTGACTTTTGAGGCCAACCAAGCCAATGAAGGCCATGACCTCGGAGCTCGGGATCATGGCCACTGGCTCCACAAGCAGCAAGACAACCAATGACCTAGGGGTGGCTACCAACTCATGTATGATGCACCTGGAAGATCAAGAGGCGATGACAAAGGCCACAGCGAGACAACATCACGTAGGATGGCAGGTGAAACAACACTGTGCGTACAGTAAAGCCACAACCGACACAGTAACACCATGCCACACCATGCCATGATGTTGGCACACACTAGTAGAAATATCCACTTCTATGATGAATAAATTTCATCACTAAAGGAGCCAAATTCATTATAATTTCAGTTTTATGATGAACTTATGATGAAAAATGGTTCATCATATAAGTCATGTCATTCTTGCACATCTATGACGAAACTGACAGAATCGTCCTAGAAGTGTTTAGATCTATGACAAAAAATAGATCATCATAGAACTGTTTTGGCATGCGTGGTAGGGGGCTGCCATGCTGGTGGGCGCTTCCATTGGAGATGCTTCCCACGTGTACATGCATAGCCCACGTGTATATGCTATAGCCGGTTGCATTGGAGATAGTTCGGGTATGTGTCACCTTCTTATTGCACAATGTGGCCATCTCTGATTCTTGCACGTATCAGGTTCATACTGGACAATGTGTTGCATCCCTGTTGTTCCACATGCTAGTTTTCTATTAGCACACAAGTCATGTTGCAGTTCGATCATGTGTCACTTCATCATTGGACCATGTGTTGTATTTTTATTAGTCCACGTGGCCGTTTCTTATTCGACCACATGTCACGGCGCTATCCGTCCACATTTCATGTTTTTATTCAGCCACGTGGCTTCAGACATCCTTCCATGTGTTAGATTTTAATAGCCCACATGTCGAGTCCTGGCTATTGCACGTGTCATGCACTGGTTCGTCGATGTTCGCATTTTTATTTGATCACGTGGTCTGTCCTGGTTCTACCGCATGGAGTATAATCAATTTATCATAGAAGTAATTTGAGATCATCACTACTGCATAGATTGACTATATAACTATTTAGCCTAGCAATCAAATAACAACAATTAATATTTCACCCATCAACGGTGAACCACTGATAGAGTATCACCACATCAAACCGGCATACAAGCTGACGAGATCCTAACATATGGGTATGTTAAGCCTTGGGTCCAATGGTTCCTGATCGAAGAAGACCGCCTAACCAACCCCTTTAGGATCGCCTAGGGGCTCGGGGGCTATGTCCATCGGGCATGCTCGCGTGCACCCTCTAGCAAAGAGACCTGGCTAAGCCTGACTTGGCCACGACTGCTGCTTGGGGCTTGGGGGCTCGCCTGAGCCCTAGGCACCCGATCTATGGCGCATCTAGGCCTGGGCCTTTGCTCTTGCCTAGCAAACGATGCCAACCAAGGCCTAGGCACAAGAAGACAAGCTCTGAACTACCGATGCTTGAGGGCTCCCTAGCGCCACTCCCCAGGTGTGGCCCTATAAACTGCTCCCCCAACAGGGTCATGTTCGGGGCATGACACAAGAAGACAAAGCTTTCCCTCAGCCTCCCTGGGGCTCAGGGGCTGCAGGCCCACATGTCAGCCCCTGGAGCCGACCTCCTACGCCACCAAGAAGACTCCAAAAGGTCCACCTAGGGAGGCTGGTCCAAGCCAACATAGCCTGACATGTAGAGTGTCAGAACAGAGCAGTCGGACGATGCCCAAGGCTTCTTTGGCACCAAGACACCATGACGGTCCATGTCGCACCACTACAAGACCATCCTGGACTCCGACGCACGTAGACTATAGACTAGTTCCCCCAAACCGCCATGTACCCAATCTATCTCATTATATAAGGGATAAGGTTAGACCTAGGAGGGGGGAGGATCCCAGATCGATCACTAGACACTCCATTCCATTCCATCCACCTCTGCTCTACATAGGGAGGAAAGCATCCTGGAAAGGGGCACCGAGAGCTCCTCCTCCTCATCCCGTCATCTTCCTCCTCTCCGATGAGGGGGAAGGCTCCATCGACAGTGAGGCAACCTTAGGATTAGCACCGAGCTAACCCCCTACCAAATTTCTCTCTATACTTTGTTGTAACCCCCTAATTTTGGGTGCTCTTGAGTATAAGGATCATTAGCTGCTGGACATAGGGACCAAATTGGCCTGAACTAGGATAAACCATTGCGTCTTCTCTATGTGATTCTTGTGTTCCTGAGTCCACCCGAGCCACCAGAGACCCGTACTCTGACACCAACTCGAACAACTATGCTTGCCGCAATTTCAACCCCGTGATAGCTGGCGCGCCTGGTAGGGGACAATGTCAAGTGTGATTCTGGCTCCACGGTGGCTAGAGCCACCCACCTCATCACCGAAGCAAGCGACACCACCCCAGACGATGGTGTCTGCTACCCCAATGAGTTATTTGTCATGGCTGGCACCTTTGCTCTGGTCCAGGTCCTAAACTTTGGGAGCCTTGCCTACATCACCAACTACTATGGTGAGCTTCTTCTACTCCATGGGGCTGCACCGGCGGGGAACGAGCCCCCAGCATCGCCCCATCTGCCGGGGCCCTGGGGAGCAGATCTCGAGGCTCTAGCCTACCAGATCCGCTATGGATCTGTTGCAGCCCAGGAGCGATGGGGACAACCCCCCGTGCCGGGACAGAGCTCTCCCATAGGACAGGGGAGATCCTTCTTCACTCCATAACGCCCAAAAAAATCATTTATAATTTAGTTATTAAATTGAGCATTTACTTAATTTTTGATGCATTATAACCTAGGTAAAATAATAATTTTGGCAAATTAAAATTAGCTATAAGGCTTAGAAACATGATTGATTGCATTCATGCTGAAGTACATGGTCTTGGTTGAGTGTAGGGCTAAGTTGTTTGGAGTTAAAAATTCAAACTCATTTGAATTTTGACTTGGATTTGAAAACTAGAAATGGAAAAGGATTTTACTTTGAAAGCCTCTCTCTTTTTCCTTTTCTAGCCCACCCTCTGTTTTTCTTTTTCCCGTGCCTAGATCCAGCCTTGGGCCATTGGCGGTTTAGCTCCCGCATGCCTTCCTTCCCTTTGAATGCGCGCACCATGGCCTAGCTTGATGCCCCATTCGGCCCAGGCGAAGGCCTGCCTGGCGCCTAGCTCCCATGCGCCCTCTCTTCTCTTTGGCGACTAGGTCCCACCCGTCAGCTTCTCCCTTCCACTTTCCTTCCTTGCCGCTCTAGTGATGATGCTTGCCATCAATGGTAGCTCACCCGTCGCGTCACTGAGCCTGCCAGTGCAAGAATTCGAAATCCCAGTGATCCCGTAGCTCCGCTGCTCCTGTTTCCCCTCTTGTCGTGCCCCCGCTCACCCTATAAAGCCACTGCCAAGTCCTCCCTCTCTCATTTTCACCCTCTGTTCGCACGCGCTCACTGCCGCCCTCAATTCACCCTGCTCCGGAGCTAATTCATCGTCGAGGTCATGCCCAAGAGCTTCGCTGTGCTTTGCCATGACCGTAGGTCCCATTTCCTTCTCGAATTGATCTTAGATTTTATGGGATTGTGCTCACCGATGGCCGTTTCTCTCTCTAGCCCACCACCGCTGTCGCTGAACCTCTTGGAGCTCTCCTGGACACCATGAATGCCTTCGTCAAACTCGCGGTAATCTACACTCCATTCTTGTGTCTTAGTTTTTGCTTTTAGTCCACAGAATCACTGTGTCGGCGAGCTCCTAATCTGCCATTCATGGCAGTCGCTGTGGGGGCTATCATCTTGATGTGCTTCCTCACCGTTTCTTTATACCTTGTTGAGTTCACGTTATCACGCTTGTCATCCCCAGTGTTTTTGGTTTGAAACAAGGTAGTTGGAAACGCTGCCCAGCGTTCGTCGATGGGCTTGGCTCGTCGTCGACCATGGCACTGGCCATGGGAGCTATCTTCCCCAGTGGACCTCTATGCCATTCTCCAGTGCCATTGGTTTTTAGATGGACGGCCGAGATCGCATACCCCTTTGGGGTTATGTAACCGGTCTACCATGGACCGTGGACTCGGCGCACTGCGCCGCTTCAGCGCGCCAACCACACACTTGGTGCACTGGGCCAACCAACGCATGCCATGTCACGCCCAATCAGTGGTAACGCGGTCAAACCACGATCAGCCGAGTGCACTTTGTGTTTTAGCCCCTGCATTTTCTAAAAATCAACCTACGGTCCAACATTAGTTCAAAAGCATTTATTTTCAGTCCTGTATTTATCTATTTTAGCCCCTGTACTTTTGAATAATAGTACGCGCTGTCTAGAACACATTAAAATTTAGATTTTATTAGTTTAAATTCAAATTTTAGTTTTGTTTATTTATAGAAATGCCATTGAAACTTGTATTATGCATAACTTTTGCATTTTAAATTCGATTAGAGTGATTGTTTCACTCATGTGTTCATAGCAGTACGTAGATTAGTTCTATCGGTGCAGAAAGTGACCAACTAGTGAATATTTGTAGTTTTGCTGTATGTTGTGATTGGAGGTGGCCTAGCACTCAATGACATAAGATTTATACTGGTTCAGGCAACGTGCCCTACGTCCAGTCGGGGTCAGGTCGGTGACTTTATCCCTAAGCCCAGGTGCTCAAAGTTTGTAGTGGGGTTACAAATGAGAGGGAGAAAGATGGGGTGTACAAGAGGTCCAGTCGGCTCTGACCAGAAGGGCCGAGAGTGACAGGAACTTTGCTGTGAGCTTGAGGTCTGAACCTGGCAGTTCCATGGTTGTGAGCTATTGGACTAATGAATCTAAAGGAACTGAGCTTGGATTGGCCGGTCTCTTGGAAATGGTCCCCCTTTTGTTGGAGGGAGCGCGTCCCCTTTTATATATGAAGGGGATGGCTTTACAGGTGAGAGGGAGAGGGTACGGATGTTCTTAAGCCTTGTTGCCCACGCCAATGAGGATTGGATAATGGTAGGTGCCCACAACACTATTGATGTCATTGTAGAATGTTAGATGCACATGGGAGGTCGTGCTATCTTCTTCAGGAAGAATGGACGTCGGTACCTGCAAATACTATTTGATGCCTAGAGGCATGTGAGGAGTCATGCTATGTTCACCCAATACGGCAAATCTCGGTGCCCATACCGCTATCGATTGTTCGGAGACACGTGGAGGGTCTTACCGTATGGGAGTTTTTGCGGCCCCTACAAAATTATAGAGGGAGATGTCGGCGCCTACAACACTATTTGTGTTAGGGTGGCTATAGAGTACTGTTTCGTGCAGGGTATGGTCCCTAGTACAGTGGGTTTTGACTTGTGAGCCTTGCCTTGCCTTTCTCCGCATGTTTTCTAGTTCCCACCGAGCGGGCGTCCCCGATCGGATGGCTCAAGTTGGCTCTGAGTGCGCTGGTCGGAGAAGAGCAGTGAGCAGGGTTCCTACGAGCCCCGGTCGGAGGGACATAGGGTCGGAGTCTGAAGTAGGGCTCGGGGCAGGCCTTCCGATTAGAGAGGCCGTTCGGAGGCGGCTGAAGCCTGAATTGAGCGCTCTAGTCGGATAGGTGGGCCGAAGTAGACGATGAGTGGGCATTGCTCTTCTTGGCCCTGGCCTTCGGGTCGGTTGCTAGACCGTTCCTTTGCCCTGTTGTTTTTAGACTCTTGGGCCGAGCCTTGGCGCAGAAGTTGGTCCCCAAGGGACCTTGGGTTTATGAACCCGACAGGAGCCCCCGAGCCCTCGGGTGATTCGGGTAGAATCGTTCGAGGGATTTTTGTTATGTCGATGGGTGCACGCGAGCGCACCCACGGGTGTAGCCCCTGACCCCCTGGGTGGTTCAGGCAGAACCATGTGGGGGTGTTCTGTGTTATCAGGGGAAGTTTTCTGTTTTGTCGGTGGGTGCGCGCGAGCGCACCCGTGGGTGTAGCCCCCGAGCGTTTCAGGCAGAACCATCTAGGGGGTGTCATTTTAGCATGCGTGTGTGCATGTTTTTTGTCTGAGATGGAATTTTGTTAACCAAGGCGTCGTTGCACAGCCGAGGCATTTTTCAACTTACTGATCCCGGTGTTAATGCGCGTCGTGGATCGGGCGAGGAAGTTAGTGTTTCTTCCCCTACTTTTGGTGTTTCTTGATTCTCGGCCATCCATTTCATAGGGGCTTGAAAGGTACAAGTCCTGAATGCACCTTCCTAAGGGACCAGAGGGAAGGGCCTAGTAGGCCACCCAGAAGGAGGCGGCAGACACCCAGAAGAAGAAGAGAACCAAGGAGGTTTAGCGGAAGGAAGAGAAGAAGAAGGAGGTCACCCGGTGCATGAGGGCCAGGGAACATAGGAGCGATGTCGAGTCAGAACTCATGTCTGATGATCCTATGGATTTGGATGACATGGTCTTCTCTGAGGATGAGGAGAGTCAGAAGGTCGTCGTGACCTCGGCAGAGCATCGCGACCCTGTGGCGACGTCCACTGGTGAGGGGCAGGAGGCCATGTGGCTTGTGGAGGTCCCTGCATCGAGGAAGCGCGCAGCAAGCGCGGACGTCGCCGTCGAATGGGTGGTGAAGCGGACGCGGTCACCGCACCCCTTGGTGGTGTTGCATGTTCCATCGTCGCCTGTGGCAGACACGGCCAAGTGAGCCGGGCGATCCGAGGAGCAGACTGGCACTTGTGCGTCGATGGGACTGGTGCCAACGCCTGGCTCATAGTCAGAGGAGGCCCTACCTATTGTGGGTGTGGTCGAGCAGTCTGGGCGGTCTGAGGTGTAGACTGGTGCCCGGGCGACGCGTGACTTGTGGTCGGAGGACGCTCCGTCTGCTGCTCTAGTCAGGGAGTCCCAAGCCAGAGGTCGTAGTGACCCACAGGCTAGGCAGGAGCTGGTCAGAATGACTCTACCCTCATCTGAGGTGAGGGGGCACGGGTCGCAGTCTGGGAGCGGCCCTCGTCCCATAGGTCCGTTGTCGGCAAGGCCCGCCTTTAGGGTCGTGCCGCTCACCTCCCGGTATGTTTTCCTTCGTTGCTCTTCGATCTTTCACCGGTCGAGTCTTCTTGGAGTGTGACTCACCTATAATTTTCGTTAGCGGTCGGGGGATGCCGGGGTTGAGCACCGCTCTGACCCCGTGCAGGAGACTTGGAGGCCCACCCTGCAGCGTTCCCTCCTAGGGGTGGTGCCTCCCCCCCGGGCCGGCTGCTGATAAGGCAGCAACAGTGGCATCGGTGTTGGCAGTGATCCCGGTGCCAATGGCAGGGGTTACATCGGAGGTAACTCTCGTGGCCCCTCCTCCGCCGGTCACGGTGGAAGAGACGAGGGAGAGCGAGCTCCCTATCTCACCGGGTGGAGGACCGCATGGCTTATCCTTGCCGTTGGAGCCAAAGGCACTAGAGGGAAGGGTAGCCAGGATGGAGTCAGGACGCCTAGCGGCGTTCCACAAAGATGAGGTGGTGGAGATCCCGTTTGATGATGAGGTAGACATTGCAGCGGAGCCGCCAGTGTCACCATGGGAGCTGGTGGTTTCACCGCGGGAGTTGGCGGTGTCACCGCAGGAGCTGGCAGCATCGCCATGGGAGCTGGCGGTGGTCTAGTTGGAGGCTGGACCCTCCGGTGGTTTGCCAAAGGGTGACCTAGAGTGGCCCTGCCCTAAGGACCCATCGAAGGCGTGGTTCGTCCTCTAGGATTCCTAGGAGCGTCAGCTCTAGGATATTTTTAGGGGGCAAGGGTGTGCCACGGTGTCTGAGCTCACCAAGCTGTGCACGAAGCTTGAAAGCGCCCAGAAGGAGGCTTAGTTCGCTCGGTAGTTGGTTGAGGACAACCTACAGCTCACCGCAGAGGTGAGTTTTTTGTACTTGTCCTTGCCCTTTGAATCTTTCGTCGATTATCTTTAGCATGTTTGTTTTTCATAGGATATAAGGAAGATGTTGTCCTGCAAGTCTTACTTCCTCTAGGCGGAACATGCCTAGATGGCTGAGCTCGAGCGTCGGGTAGCGTCTGCTCGCCATGAGTCCTAGGACTGGGCAGCCGAGGTGGCCGTGGCGTGGGTGGAGGGCCAGCGTGTAGTGGAGCGGGCGACTACCGCCAAGCAAGGGCTCGAGGTGATGAAAGCTCACTAGGCGAAGACTGAGGAGGGTTGCGGACATCCCTGGCAAACACCGAGGTGGTGCTTCAAGAGGCCGTGGCAGCCCTTGAGCCGAAGCAAAGTGCTCTGGCATCGAAGCATGCTGCCCTAGAGTCAGTAAGGAGGGCCCTAGAGGCAGAGCAAAGGGCCTAGTTGGAGGCAGACCAGGAGGTGCTCGTGCTCCAAGGTCGGGTAATGGGGGCGGAGGAGGCGAACGCCCGTCTATGTGCGCAGGTGACTCGTTAGGTGGAGGAAATCTCTGCCCTTGAGAACTCTCACGCTGGTACATCCCCTTTCTTTTTATTGTTGCATTGGTTTCTTTCTTCAGCCTATTCCTGAGCTTGTTGTCCCTCCTTCAGAGCTAGATGGAAAGGTGAAGATGTTGGAGTAGGACCTAGAGACGACCAAGGCAACCCTTAGTCAGAATGCGAAGGAGCTGGCCAAGTCCCATGAAGAGCGATGTGCTCTTGAGGGCGACCTTGACCAGATCCGCAATGTTGCCTAGCTTGTCATCTTGAAAGTCTTCGGGTCAGTGCCAAGCACTAGCACGCCTGCTATCCAGCTGGCGGAGGTCCTAGACATGGTCAAGGACCTTGTTAGGAGCGGGCTATTATGTATCACCCGAGTCTGGACTTCGCCACTATCTACGGCGGGTATGCTGAAGGCCTGAGCATGGAGGATATCCAGTCAATCGGGGAGAGCTTGCTGCCGTACGCATGGTCGGTGTCGGAGCAAGTCTCCGCCGAGTGGGTGATGGATGTTTGCCATGAAGACATGGCCCAAAGCATGTGTGGGGTGCCTTTGAGCCTGCAGATTGCATGGAGCTTGGTTCGGGGGGAACGTTGCCTTGGCCCCGATCGAGCCGAACGTCATGCCGCCGGGGAGTGAGCAGCCTGCGCCTTCGTCGGTCACGCCATCAGCAGATGCCACTGGGCTAGTTTTATAGCTTGCAGAATATAAATAGTTAGTAAACATAAAAAGTTTAAATTTGTGGGGGAGCCCCTGTGTAAAACGTTCGTGTGTGTTTTAATGACTGCAATCGGTTTTTTGTTTTTGTGAAGGAGTTGCTCCGTTCGGGGAAGCTTGTCCCCTTTTGTTCCTTAGTTTTCCATTAGCATAATTTTGTTTTTTTATTTCCTTCTTTCTTGTACCTACCCAATTGTTCCATAGGCTACAACTTTGTGAGCCCGGGGCATGGCCCATGAGGCTCAGCCGGTCATAATCGTAGGAAAAGGCGGGGTGCGATCAGTCGAAATGTTTTAAAGCAAAGTTACGTGAGGTAAATCAAAGGAACGAACTACCCTTTTGTTCGGGTAGGAAGGAGTTTTTCCATATGAAAGTAAAAGAGTACTTAAAGTAAAAACAAAACAGAGGGGTAGTAGAGCCCCCTAGTGGAGCCCCTGAGCGCCCCGAGCCAAAAAGTGTTTAGGTCAGGGTGCTCTTATAGGAGCACTCGCTAAGTAAACAAAGGTAAGATTGAAACTTAGGAAAAGAAGAATCGACATAGCTGTTCCAAGGTGCTCGAAGAGAATGTTGTCGTTGTTGTCCTTTAGATGGTAGGCATTAAGTCGGATCACTTTGGTCGTCTAGATCCTTGCCCACTGTGCCCCCTTCTCCAGTTGCTGCTTCCTCGCCTTTTTCTTCCTTTGGCCTGCCAGCCTACCTCTAGAGACGCTTGAGGAGCTGGCAGTCCTTGTAGAGGTGTTTGACGGGGTAGTCATGGTTGGTGCATGGGCTCTCCATGAGATTGTGGAAGTGGCATGGAGGGTCTTGCTAGGGCTATGTGCCCGCGCGATCGGCCGCGGCGACTGATGCGAAGTTGGCCAGTTGGCGGCAATCCTTTCTGTTCTTTTTTCCCTCTGCATGGAGGGGCCCTCGTCTTGATCCTGGCACCTTGCCTTACCTTTGCCACGGCCTCCGTTGAAGCACGGTGGGAATGACGCTTGCTAGAGGAGTTGGACAAAGGTCCGTGATCCCAAGCTGTCAGTGCTGGGACTTCGGTCGACGCTGCGCGTATCTCGGTTTGGCCCAAGCCACATGTGGATAGGTGGTCGGCAGGGAGTGGTCATCAAGTCGAGGTGAGGTGCCATTGCGGCTACCTATGCCGCACTCTATGGTTGTTGCGGTGATAGGGCATAGTGCCCCATCTGCTGTGTCCCTGTTCCTCGGACGAGGAGCGTGGTCTTGAGTCAGTGTCACGATACGGAGCATTCTGCTTGTTGAATGGTGGTAGTCTCCAACAGTGCCTGGAGGTTCTGGTGGATCGCCCGTTCATGAGGGTCATTCAGCTCGGACGGGTCGCGTAGGAGCATTACCGTGACGACAATGTTCTGACTGGCCCGAGCAAACTACGGGGGATCAGTCCCTCTAACTGGGATGTTGCGCTGTGACCCCCGAACGCCATTCACTGGTCTATGCGCATGGGGCGTAGTGTGGTGCACCAAGCGTGCTGGTGCGGTTAGTGGCTAATGCAGCCGTCGTTGTCATAGGTCATCCCCATGCTCAAGTGTTAGCTCAGGGGTCTCTGTGTGAGGGCCTAGAGGGGCGTGGATCCGGAAGGACTCTGTTACCCCTAGCGGATGCTCCAGAGCATACACCACAGCGTATGTAACAAAACTGACCAAATCATAAGAATGTAAGTACAAAAACAATCACCGAAGTGATCAAATTCCTGTACTTAAGCTCCCATAATCCCAGTAGTCCGGAAATCACGAAGGATTTCAACCAACTCTCGACATACAAACCAAGATCGTAGTGATTCAACACAACACAACATCCGTTACAACATTTCACAAGTAGCATTCGGGTTACATCCATCAGAGTTGAAATAGAATATTACAAACCAAGTTTGAGTGTGCGGAAGCAACATAGTTTGGTACAAACATCATAGTTTTCAATTACATTGCCAAGTCTGAGTCATGTCCCACAAAAGCATTATCAGGTACGAGAACTAGTAGAGACCGTGCCCAACGGTCTAGTCTTCATCCCCAGCTAGGAGAAGGCAGTACTTGTAGCAACCAAAGTAGAACTGGTCATCTGCAACAGGTGGGAGATAAACCCTAAGTACGAGAAGGTACTCAGCTAGACTTACCCGTCAAAACCAGAAATAAAAGACACCAAGGATCATGCAAGGCTTTTCAGGTGGGCTAGCTTGACACAGTTGCATAAAAGAGCTTATGATTATAGTAACCAATTTAAACTTAGCATCAAGCTTATCATTATTTACCTGTCCACTAGATTAGCACCTATACTAGAGCACTCACTTATTAGGAGCAAACAATATTAACCATAGCAGGTATAATAAGGCTGTCATCATCATATCATCATTTCCGAACCATTATGTTATTAAGTGTATCTACATTGGAGATAAGCCCGTCAAGTTCTCACTAACCGGGAGAGACGGCGACTCGAATCGAATTACAACTCAGCTGAGGGGGTATTCCTAACTCTCACCCTGGCATACTTTGCAAGGGTAGCCGTGGGTTACCTTTGGTACAACTCAGGAACCAAATTCACGGGTTCGATCAGCGCCAGCGCTCTCAAGGATTACCCTTCTGCCAGGACGATCAGGACTTTTAAATCACCTGCCCTTGGACTCACGCCTACGGCTCCCTTCCGAGGCATACTTTATACTTATCGACTCCTGGCCTGAGTTGAGCTACTCGGCTTCACGGTCGGTCTCCAGACCCGGCCAACTAAGAGAGAGGCATGCGTTCAACATGAACAGGAAAGGCTCCAAGAATCAGTCCTTAAGCGACGCAGATGGAGTCACTGCAAACCGGCAAGCCTCCGTCCGGTCTCCATTTCAAATTAAGACTGGTTCTTTTCCACGATAGCAAATATAGCCAACCGTGCCACATGTATCTTCCTATATCTCACAGGTGACAGGAAATCACCAGACTTCTACCGTGTTTAAGTAGGGCTAAGCACTACACGAGCCTGAGCTACATAGGATTCAGGGTAACAATATCTAGACAAGGATCGGATAACCAATGCAGCAAGTGTTTGCATCCAACACCTAAACTTAATGCAACAATATATGTAATAATAATACTGTAACTGCATTTCGGAAATTAGGAGGCTTAATATGCTCCGGGGCTTGCCTTTCACAAAGTTGCACGGACGGTGATCCGGGCACTCAACGGTGACCTCGTCTGGCACTTCTCCTGAAGGCTGCTCCTCCTGAATCTCCGGTGTCGGCTGCTGCTGCTCGCTCGGTTCCTCGAATTCCAGCAGGGTCACTCCTTCCGGTACACCTATTGCATGCCGATGCAAAAGATAAATACCATGGATGCATAAGGAATGACATGATGCTCATGATGAATGAATCACAGTAAGTGTTTACCGAAAATATCACTGGACACTCGTTTACCGAGTAAGACTAGCCCTATTCAAATCACTTTAAGCATGTATCTAACTTAACTTAAAGAACAAGATCAACTTACCTAACTTGCATAACCTAAGATAAAGATGCTCATCTTCGGTTAAAGGCCTAACACCTAGGAACATTACCACAGCTTAGAAATAGTAAAGGTATACATAATTTAACATTTAAAGTTTCATATGCATACAAGTAGTCCCTTAATTCAATCACAACTAAAGTTCTACAATTCCAAATGACTTGCATGAGGACATTCTGGAAAGCTTATGAAATTCTCTACAAAACATTTGTAAAGACCAAAGCATGATTCTTACGTTAACCAAATCGAATTCCAGTAAACTTAGAATCTGTCCAGGAATGACAGAGTTACTAACTTAATTATTTAATGATTGTGAAAAAGCATAATTTGATCAAGCCAAGTTTACCAACTTGTTTTTCATAGCTAAGAAACATCATAAAGTATAGTGCCAACTTCTAAATAAATTATTTAATATTCTTTTCCAATTTATTTAATTAATTAGGTGATTTAAGCAATATATAGTAAAACTATTCATAAAAATCTACAAAATTTACAGTAGCTATCTCATGCTGCACATAGACTACCATAAAATTTCAAAGCCATTGGGCAAACATAACTTGCTGTATCCAAAATAACAGATGACATGTCTAATTTGAGCATAATTAGGAAACCCTAATGAAAAGTGTCAAGCAACAGATTTCACATTTTTCCTAGCATCATTCTAGCATAAGAACCTTACTCACCAATTTTTACCTATACTGGATCTATAGAAAAATTATGAAAATTCACACAAGATCCATCCATTAATAAAAGGAAATTCTATAACTTAAAAACTGCACATGCACTAGCTCTGAAATTTTAACCAGAGCTTCTACTAAGCAATAACAGATTACCCACAAAATTTAATAATTTTTGGACCACAGAAACTCAAGATAAAATTCAAACAAGTTTGCATGTATCCAAAAACACATTTCAAAGACCACAGCAATGGCGGAGCGGTGGCTTCTCGCGGCTCAGACGTGCGCGGGTTGAGCGAATGGAGTAGGGCCGAAGCCGGGGTGAGCGCGGCGCTGGCTTGAAGTGGAGGACAACGGCAGTGGCTTCAGATCAGTCACGGCGCGTGGCAGCGCGATCAGCCGACCGACGCCAGGTGTCACCCATGCGGCGCTTGACCTCTGTTGCTGGTCGGCCATAACCGACTGAATCATTTCAGAAACGTTGCGATTCAGTTATCCAATGACCGACTGACAGAGCAGGTTAGACGATGATTTGCTCCTAATCCATGACAAGTTAGTGGAGGAATTGAACATCAAAGTTGTAGACCTACCTTCCCTCTACAAATTCTTTTCAATGACCAACACCTAAAATGCCGTGGATCCGAAGTTACATGAAGCCAAAGTGGGCTCGATGCAACTGAAATGTACCATGACTTCGAATATTTTTCTAAGTGTGAATTCAGCATGGCATTCTGACTAGTGGGCCATGTTTGAGCATGTTCCACACATTTTCATGAGTTGGTCATAAAACAACTTTTGTTCCTTGTAAAATTTACTACAACTTTGCTTTAGGTTGCTCAGACATGCATAGACTCTAAGTTGCACTTTTTAAACAGTCAAACAGTGGCACTCTAGGGTTCATTTCAAGTCAAACCTCCATTCAAGGGCAATTTAGTCATTTTGACCTACATGAACAATGTCCAAACAATTACTCTAAGTGTAGTTAAGGTGTATTAGACCATGATCAACCACCTTTACAAAATTGTTATACCTCTTTTAATGATCACATGTGATAAAGCAACTAAACAAACAATTCACTCATATGTTGCAATGAAATGTTGCACATGTTTCATAGCTTTGTTGTTATTCTACACTTGTCATATTTCTACCATGTTGCCATGTTTCAAGGTATGAGAAATTTATGTTGCATTCACAGATTACACCAATTCTATTCACAACAATCAAGCATGAAACATACATAGTTGAAAATGTTGCATATGCATGTTTCAGTAACAATGGCAATGATGACATAGATGATGCATATGTTTATGAAGTGAAATGCAATTAGTGGAAGCCAAACACCTAGGGTGTTATAGCCCTCCCCCCTTATAAAAATCTCGTCCCGAGATTTGGAAAGCGTACCATTTAGTATAGAAAGTTGGATGATTTTCCTTTAAATAATCTTCCCGCTCCAAGGTTGCATCCTGTTCACTATGATTACTCCAAACTACCTTGTATAACTTAACTACTCATGTACGAGTCACTCTTTCTTGAGTATCTAGGACTTGCACGGGCTTTTCCTCATAAGAAAGATCAGATTTCAAGTTGACTTTCCTTGTTGCTATTCTTTCCTCAGGAATACGAAGACACTTCTTCAGCTAGGACACATGGAATACCGGGAATATAGCTCCCATCTCACGTGGTAGATCGAGCTTATATGCTACTCTTCCACTTTTCTCGATAATGCGGTAGGGTCCAACATATCGAGGCTCAAGCTTCCTTTTAATTCCAAAACGCTTGACTCCTTTCATAGGGGATACCTTCAAATAAACATGATCACCTACTTCAAACTCAATAGGTTTTCTTAACTTGTCAGCATAGCTCTTTTGTCTAGCCTGTGCGGCAGCCATATTCTTCTGTATAGTTTGGACTTGCTCTTCGGCTTCTTTTACAAAATCAATACCATAGAATCTTCTTTCTCCAGGTTCCACCCAGTTCAAAGGAGTTCTACACTTGCGGCCATAAAGAGCTTCAAAAGGAGCCATTTTGATACTTTCTTGATAACTGTTGTTATAAGAGAATTCAGCGAGAGGTAACCAGTCTTCCCAAGAGCCTTTGCAAGAGATAAGACAAACTCTAAGCATGTCTTCAAGAATTTGATTAACACGCTCAGTCTATCCTGATGTTCGCGGATGATAGGCAGAACTGCGGATTAGATGAGTGCCAAGATTCTGATGTAAGCACTCCCAAAAGCGAGCCATGAACTGAGGTCCTCTATCAGAAATAATGGATTTGGGTACACCATGGAGACGTACCACTTGTTGAAAATAAATCTTAGCATAATTGTGAGGATGATAGGTAGACTTGACCGGAATAAAGTGAGCAGATTTAGTTAGACGATCTACGATAACCCAGATGGAATCACAACCCTTTTTGGTAGTGGGTAGTCCAACAATAAAATCCATGCTAATTTCTTCCCACTTCTAGCCAGGAATAGAGAGTGGCTGCAATAGTCCGGGCCTTATGTGAATAGCCTTGACTCTGCAACAGTTATCACACCTTGCCACGTAAGCTGCGATTTCTTTCTTCATCTTGGTCCACCAATAATACAGCTTGAGATCTTGATACATTTTACTGCTACTAGGATGGATGGACAATTTTGAAGAATGGGCTTCATCCATAATTTGATTTCTAAGTTCTTTATCTTTGGGTACCACAAGCCTATCATTAAACTAGAGAATTCCCTTGTCATCGACCCTAAAGTGCTTGGTCTCTTTCTCTTTCATCTTCCGCTTGATGTGAAATACACCCACATCCGTCTTCTGGAGTTCGATAATTCGACTTCTAAGAGAGCAATCCACAGTGATATTGTGGAGTACTACAGGATGAAGGAGGTGTGCTAGATGAAAGTCTTCACTAACCAAGGAATTGCAATGGGCCTTTCTGCTTAAGGCATCAGCAACCACATTTGCCTTACCAGGATGGTAGTGCACTTGAAGGTTGTAATCTTTGATTAATTCTAACCATCGTCGTTGACGCATGTTCAACTCGGGTTGAGTAAAGATGTACTTGAGGCTTTTATGGTCAGTATAGATGTTGCACACATTACCCAACAAGTAATGTCTCCAAATCTTCAGGGCATGAACAACTGCGGCTAGCTCTAAGTCATGGGTAGGATAGTTGACTTCATGCTTTCAGAGCTGGCGCGAAGCATAAGCAATTACTCAGCCCTCCTGCACAAGAACACACCCCAAACCGGTGCCACATGCGTCACAGTAGACATCAAAAGGCTTCTCGATGTCAGGTTGTGCCAATACAGGAGCAGAGGTTAGTAAAGTCCGCAAAGTGTGGAAAGCCTCTTCACACTTCGGAGTCCACACAAACTTCTCATCCTTTTGCAGTAGTCGAGTCATGGGCTTGGCGATCTTTGAGAAATCTGGGATAAAGCGACGATAATAGCCAGCCAATCCCAGGAAACTTCAGACTTCTATGACCATAGTAGGTGCCTTCCACTCAAGGACTTCTTGCACCTTAGTAGGGTCAACCGAAATTCCATCACCAGATAATACATGACCTAGAAAAGGTATCTTGTTCAACCAGAACTCGCACTTGCTGAACTTAGCATAAAGCTGGTTGTCACGTAACCGAGTTAAAACAATTCTCAGATGTCCAGCATGCTCTTCTTCATTCTGAGAATATACCAGGATATCATCAATGAACACGACGACAAATTTGTCCAATTCCGGCATGAATACAGAATTCATCAGGTACATAAAGTGTGCCAGAGCATTTGTCAACCCAAATGACATGACGAGGTATTCGAACAAGCCATAACGAGTAGAAAAAGCTGTCTTAGGTATATCTTCAGGACGAATTTTGATCTGATGGTAGCCAGACCTCAAATCGATCTTGGAGAATACCTTAGCCTTGGAGAGCTGATCAAACAGAATATCGATGCGAGGAAGAGGGTATTTGTTCTTGATAGTAACAGCGTTTAGGGGACGATAATCCACGCACATGCATAGAGAATCGTCCTTCTTCTTCACAAATATAGCCGGACAACCCCAAGGAGAAGAACTAGGCTGAATCAACCCTTTCTTCAATAGCTCATTCAACTGACTCTTCAGCTTGGCCAACTCATTGGGCGGCATTCTATAGGGCCTTCGAGAAATAGGAGCCGTACCCGGAATGAGTTCTATCTTGAATTCTACATCATGGTCTGGAGGTAATCCAGGCAAGTCATCAGGAAAGACATCTGGAAACTCACAGACAACCGGTAGATCCTTAATGGCTTTGGCTAGGGTAGCATTGGCGGTATTGTGGATAGAGATATCACGAGGTAACTGCACTAGAAAACCCTTCTTATCCATAGGGTCCCTCAACATTACCACACGGGTTGAGGTATCGATCAACACTCCATTCCCGCTCATCCACTTCATTCCTATGATTATATCAATTCCTACCCCCGGTAGAACCACAAGATCCGTACGGAACTCTCGATCCCCAATCTCAATCTTTACATCTTTAACTACTTGGTTAGTCAGGATATTATTTCCAGCAGCACTAATACAATAACCACCCTTGACAATTGTAATCACATTCATATTATGCTCAGATGCAAAAGTAGAACTCATAAAGGAGTGCGAAGCACCCGAATCAAAGATCACAACTGCAGGGTGATCATTAACAAGGAACTTACCAGCGGTGACCACTTCACCAGCAGGAATTTCCTCCACTGTAGTATAGTGAACACGCCCCTAACGGACGTTTCCTTGAGCATTCTTGGGAGGATGGGGACATCTATTTGCCCAATGACCAGGCTAGTTACAGTTCCAGCACGGCCTATTTGCTGGTGGAACATTGGAGCTACCCTACCTAGAGGTATTCTTCGGCAATGAAATTGTATACCCCTTGCGGAAACCGGTTTTAGCTTGGTTCTTCTTCTGAGGTGGGCAGTACCGGACATTAGCATTGGGTGGATGGTACGGGGCCTTAGATACCATTGGAGCCTTGGACTAGGAAGCACCAGCCTCAAAGTTCCTTTTACGGTTCTTGGAAGTAGCATATATCTTGTCATTGTTCTCCTGAGTCAGAGTGTCACTGATAAACTCATTGAAGGTTACACACTTGCAGTTGCCCATTGACTTCATTAGTTTTGGGGAAAGTCCCCTCTTGAAGCTAGCTATTCTCTTGGCGTCAGTATCGACGAACTTGGGAGCATACCTTGCCAGGTTGTTGAATGCCTAGAGGTACTCATTGAGACTCTTGTTGCCTTGGGTGAGCTTCATAAACTCAGTATGCTTAATGGCCATGAGACCAGGAGGGATAAAATGTCCCCTGAAGGCTGCCTGGAACTGGTTCCAAACGATCTCAACATTAGTAGGGAAGGTGGTCCTATGATGGGTCCACCAGATGCCTGTAGGGCCTTGGAGCTGGTGTCCTACATACGAAGCCTTCATGCCTTCAGTTAAACGGAGCAATCCAAACATTTGCTCTATCGTGCTCAACCATTCATCCGCTTGTAAGGGTTTTTCTGCCTCACGAAAGATAGGAGGCTTTGTGTCCATGAAGTCCTTAAAGCTGCTGTACTGGTTCGGCTCGGGTCCCTAGCGGACATGCCGATCCTCACGGTTAGCCATCTGGCGCATAGCCTCAGCTAGCATGCGCTGACTTTCCACGACCGTCTGCATTAGCTCAGCTAGTGTGGGTGGTGGAGGAGGTGGTTGTTCCTCATTTCCTATGCCACGACCGCGACGAAGGTTATGAGCCATCTACAAAATGTATAGCCAATGAGCACTGATGATGTGGAAACTTTTGTAGATGAATTGTATAATTATGCCAAACTGATTCCATCGGAGAGAATGCATTTAAATAATCAACAGAGGCACAATCATTCATCACAATCACACAACTCATCAAGCGCATCAATTGACACATAAATGCGATGAACTTAACCAACAACGAGATCCATAGACCGCAAAGGCAAAATTCATCAAAAGCTCACATACGTGGAGCATAATACGTTCGATAGGTTACATCCAAGCCATAGTGGTTCCAACTTACATCAAGGGTAACATAGGGTTCGATATTACATCCCAACGATTAACTTGCTACAAAGCTACTCGTTCATGCATGAGGATCAACAAAAGACTAGATCTAGCGCATTAGCTCAGTAGTAAGCTAAACTACGCATCGTCCTCAGAGTCAGTGTCAAAGATCTCTCCTCCATCTTCATCACTAGCAGGCTCTAACTCCTCATCTTCCTCCTCATCCGGTGGAACATCCTCAGGTCCATTGACCTCCATGTCATCATCACCTTCAGCCATGATGACACCAGAACCCATCTCATCCTCATCATCAGGTGGCAGGAGAGGGTGAAGTTGATTGTGTAATAGGTGAACCTCCTCATGGAGATGGTCATTGTACTCTTCAGCAACTGCCACTTGCTGCTCTTGTTCCATCTGTCGCGCTCTCAACACATTCTCTTCGTGCCAGGCTTCATTCCGTTGGTTCATCACATGAATCAACATACGTTCACAGTTGTGGTGAGCAACTATCAACCTCTGAACCTCAAGGATCTCTTGGTCCCTTTCCTGTGTTACCTGCTCCAAATGGTGCTGAGCCGCATTCCTCTTAGCGGTCACCCGGGCCAGCTCTGTCCTCAGCCTTTCCGCCTCAGTAGGCTCAGGACGGGGCTCACGAGGAGCTAAACGGTGATGAGGCGCCCTGCCTCCAACGGACTTGCGAGCAGTGAGTTTCGTGCGCGCCATCTGTAGCAAAAAGTTGCAACGTAAGGGGAGGATCATTTAAGGGATACGAAATTTAATTAGTCGGGACAATCAAATTTTTAAGGGAGGGGATAATGCTAGAAATGCCATGTATGCTTGAACATGATGCATGCACGATCCATACGTCCTCACAAACCTAGAAAAATTTAAAGGCTAGCGAAATATACGGTGGCATACATATGTTCTCTCATACACGGTAGCTAGTCGATCTACAACGATATGTTGTTAGTGTACCTGCAGAAAAATTCATTTTAGCCCAATAATTTCCCAAAAAGCATAGGAAACAAGCAGTAAACTAAATACTTTCATACATACATCCCCTGATGCATATATTCTAGTATCACAGCTACCCGTCAGAGATACCCACAATTAAGTACTCTCATAGATACATGATCGAACATGTAAGTATGCGAGCAACCACAACTACTCTCCCCTAGACCGACGGTTGGATGGTCATGCTCTCACAACTCCCACTTACCAGAGCGTAGAGGTATTTTGATCCATACATTACCACCCAAGCGGATGGCATCCATACAATAGCATGCCGTATGGACGACGAAACAGAAACAAACAAGAACCCCCAAGTTAGTACTTAATAAGCCACCTAAGAGTCCTTATTTGGGCATAAGGGATATGACCACTGGCAATACTTATTATTTAATTTAGTATTTTCACAAATACTTTTGTTTTAAATACACAAATGACATGTTTAGTGTCGAATCTTGCTCTGATGCCAGCTGTAACAGAACCGACCAAATCATAAGAACGTAAGTACAAAAACAATCACCGAAGTGATCAAATTCCTGTACTTAAGCTCCCATAGTCCCGGTAGTCCGGAAATCACAAAGGATTTCAACCAACTCTCGACATACAAACCAAGATCATAGTGATTCAACACAACACATCATCCATTACAACATTTCACAAGTAGCATTCGGGTTACATCCATCAGAGTTGAAATAGAATTTTACAAACCAAGTTTGAGTGTGCAGAAGCAACATAGTTTGGTACAAACATCATAGTTTTCAATTACATTGCCAAGTCTGAGTCATGTCCCACAAAAGCATTATCAGGTACGAGAACTAGTAGAGACCGTGCCCAATGGTCTAGTCTTCATCCCCAGCTAGGAGAAGGCAGTACTTGCAGCAACCAAAGTAGAACTGGTCATCTGCAATAGGTGGGAGATAAACCCTGAGTACAAGAAGGTACTCAGCTAGACTTACCCGTCAAAACCATAAATAAAAGACACCAAGGATCATGCAAGGCTTTTCAGGTGGGCTAGCTTGACACAGTTGCATAAAAGAGCTTATGATTATAGTAACCAATTTAAACTTAGCATCAAGCTTATCATTATTTACCTATCCACTAGATTAGCACCTGTACTAGAGCACTCACTTATTAGGAGCAAACAATATTAACCATAGCAGGTATAATAAGTCTGTCATCATCATATCATCATTTCCGAACCATTATGTTATTAAGTGTATCTACATTGGAGATAAGCTCGTCAAGTTCTCACTAACCGAGAGAGACGGCGACTCGAATTGAATTACAACTCAGCTGTGGGGGTATTCCTAACTCTCACCCTGGCATACTTTGCAAGGGTAGCCGTGGGTTATCTTTGGTACAACTCAGGAACCAAATTCGTGGTTCGATCAGCACCAGCGCTCTCAAGGATTACCCTTCTGCCAGGACGATCAGGACTTTTAAATCACCTGCCCTTGGACTCACGCCTACGGCTCCCTTCCGAGGCATACTTTATACTTATCGACTCCTGGCCTGAGTTGAGCTACTCGGCTTCGCGGTCGGTCTCCAGACCCGGCCAACTAAGAGAGAGGCATGCGTTCAACATGAACAGGAAAGGCTCCAAGAATCAGTCCTTAAGCGACGCAGATGGAGTCACTGCAAACCGGCAAGCCTCCGTCCGGTCTCCATTTCAAATTAAGACTGGTTCTTTTCCACGATAGCAAATATAGCCAACCGTGCCACATGTATCTTCCTATATCTCGCAGGTGACTGGAAATCACCAGACTTCTACCGTGTTTAAGTAGGGCTAAGCACTACACGAGCCTGAGCTACATAGGATTCAGGGTAACAATATCTGGACAAGGATCGGATAACCAATGCAGCAAGTGTTTGCATCCAACACCTAAACTTAATGCAACAATATATGTAATAATAATACTGTAACTGCATTTCGGAAATTAGGAGGCTTAATATGCTCCGGGGCTTGCCTTTCACAAAGTTGCATGGACGGTGATCCGGGCACTCAACGGTGACCTCGTCTGGCACTTCTCCTGAAGGCTGCTCCTCCTGAATCTCCGGTGTCGGCTGCTGCTGCTCGCTCGGTTCCTCGAATTCCAGCAGGGTCACTCCTTCCGGTACACCTATTGCATGCCAATGCAAAAGATAAATACCATGGATGCATAAGGAATGACATGATGCTCATGATGAATGAATCACAGTAAGTGTTTACCGAAAATATCACTGGACACTCGTTTACCGAGTAAGACTAGCCCTATTCAAATCACTTTAAGCATGTATCTAACTTAACTTAAAGAACAAGATCAACTTACCTAACTTGCATAACCTAAGATAAAGATGCTCATCTTCGGTTAAAGGCCTAACACCTAGGAACATTACCACAGCTTAGAAATAGTAAAGGTATACATAATTTAACATTTAAAGTTTCATATGCATACAAGTAGTCCCTTAATTCAATCACAACTAAAGTTCTACAATTCCAAATGACTTGCATGAGGACATTCTGGAAAGCTTATGAAATTCTCTACAAAACATTTGTAAACACCAAAGCATGATTCTTACGTTAACCAAATCGAATTCCAGTAAACTTAGAATCTGTCCAGGAATGACAGAGTTACTAACTTAATTATTTAATGATTGTGAAAAAGCATAATTTGATCAAGCCAAGTTTACCAACTTGTTTTTCATACCTAAGAAACATCATAAAGTATAGTGCCAACTTCTAAATAAATTATTTAATATTCTTTTCCAATTTATTTAATTAATTAGGTGATTTAAGCAATATATAGTAAAACTATTCATAAAAATCTACAAAATTTACAGTAGCTATCTCATGCTGCACATAGACTACCATAAAAATTTCAAAGCCATTGGGCAAACATAACTTGCTGTATCCAAAATAACAGATGACATGTCTAATTTGAGCATAATTAGGAAACCCTAATGAAAAGTGTCAAGCAACAGATTTCACATTTTTCCTAGCATCATTCTAGCATAAGAACCTTACTCACCAATTTTTACCTATACTGGATCTATAGAAAAATTATGAAAATTCACACAAGATCCATCCATTAATAAAAGGAAATTCTATAACTTAAAAACTACACATGCACTAGCTCTGAAATTTTAACCAGAGCTTCTACTAAGCAATAACAGATTACCCACAAAATTTAATAATTTTTGGACCACAGAAACTCAAGATAAAATTCAAACAAGTTTGCATGTATCCAAAAACACATTTCAAAGTCCTATTTAATTCACCAAAAATTTATAAAACATGTGCTTATATAATATTTTTGTTAAATACTAGACATGACTAGGAACTTAACAAAATTGGAACCATATCCTATGGATCTACCAAACTTGAGTTACATATTTTTGAATCTATACACCAAACTATGAAAAATAGTTAAACAAAACAAATAAGGAAACCATTTCACTGATGTTGGGCTGGCCCGAGGAAACGGCGGCCCGCGAAGCGCACAGGCGTGGCCCAAGACGCTAAGCAGCCCACGCTGGGCTCCTGCCTGAGCCACGACGGCTGACAGGGAGGACCCGCGCGTCAGCGAGAGGAGCAGGGGAGGTGGCCTCGGCGACGGTGGAACTCGCCGACGGCGAACCCTCCGACGAATTGAACAGCACCGGCATGCTTCCCAAGCCCCCACGCATCGATTTCCCTACCAAGCCGAAGCTCTAGTGGTCCCTAAGCGCTCTGGCCATGGCGCACGGCGACTCGGCCATGGCGCACGGCGGCGCTCGGCCGTGTCCCGGCGCGGCTGGACCGGCACTGGTGGTGGCCGTTACACTCGAGCACCTACGCGTGATGGAGACGACTAAACGCGAACTAAGAGAGGAGGAGGGGAACGGGGCCGTGCTGGCCACGGTGAGGTCACCGGCGCGGCCATGACGGCCATGGCGCGGCGGTGCGTGGAGCCGGCAAGGCTGCTTACCTAGGGTTCGTACGACTCAGAGAAGGTGTAGACGAGATCCGTGGGAGGCTAGCGGAGCACTGAGCGCGAGGGTGCAGGGCGAGGCGTGACGGCGAGCAATGGTGGAGCGGTGGCTTCTCACGGCTCAGACGCGCGCGGGTTGAGCGAATGGAGCAGGGCCGAAGCCGGGGTGAGCGCGGCGCTGGCTTGAAGTGGAGGACAAGGGCAGCGGCTTCAGATCAGTCACGGCGCGTGGCATCGCGATCAGCCGACCGACGCTAGGTGTCACCCATGCGGCGCTTGACCTCTGTTGCCGGTCAGCCATGACCGACTGAATCATTTCAGAAACATTGCGATTCAGTTATCCAATGACCGACTGACAGAGCAGGTTAGACGATGATTTGCTCCTAATCCATGACGAGTTAGTGGAGGAATTGAACATCAAAGTTGTAGACCTACCTTCCCTCTACAAATTCTTTTCAATGACCAACACCTAAAACGCCGTGGATCCGAAGTTACATGAAGCCAAAGTGGGCTCGATGCAACTGAAACGTACCATGACTTCGAATATTTTTCTAAGTGTGAATTCAGCATGGCATTCTGACTAGTGGGCCATGTTTGAGCATGTTCCACACATTTTCATGAGTTGGTCATAAAACAACTTTTGTTCCTTGTAAAATTTACTACAACTTTGCTTTAGGTTGCTCAGACATGCATAGACTCTAAGTTGCACTTTTTAAATAGTCAAACAGTGGCACTCTAGGGTTCATTTCAAGTCAAACCTCCATTCAAGGGCAATTATGTCATTTTGACCTACATGAACAATGTCCAAACAATTACTCTAAGTGTAGTTAAGGTGTATTAGACCATGATCAACCACCTTTACAAAATTGTTATACCTCTTTTAATGATCACATGTGATAAAGGAACTAAACAAACAATTCACTCATATGTTGCAATGAAATGTTGCACATGTTTCATAGCTTTGTTGTTATTCTACACTTGTCATATTTCTACATGTTGCCATGTTTCAAGGTATGAGAAATTTATGTTGCATTCACAGATTACACCAATTCTATTCACAACAATCAAGCATGAAACATACACAGTTGAAAATGTTGCATATGCATGTTTCAGTAATAATGGCAATGATGACATAGATGATGCATATGTTTATGAAGTGAAATGCAATTAGTGGAAGCCGAACACCTAGGGTGTTACAGCGTACTCCCAGGACGGATGGTGGCTAGGCGCCACGTCGCCGATGCTGGAGCCGTCATTCCCAACGTCATCATCCATGATGTTGAGGAAGCAGGTGGGAGCATAGCTCACCATCCCCATGAACTCAGACGTGAGAGGATGCGGCGCCAGCACTGTTTGGAGTCCCCGAGCATATGCGTCTGCGGAAGACACGAGGCCATAGGGGAACCGGTCGTACGGCGGTTGCATTGGGGATAACGGGGTTCCGCCTGGTGTTTGGCGGAGGATAGATCGTAGTAAGTGAATAACAACATGTATATTACTCACAGCGGGGTTTGAGCAGAGGGTTTGCTCGGATTGAAGCGTAGATGCCATGCCGTTGAAGCCACATGTCCTAGAGTTGATGGAGGACGTCTCTCTAATGGGTGCCAGGTCATGAGTCTCCTCGCGGAGGTGGAGTATGCCGAGTCGGTCGGCGACGAAGTCTAGGCTTCCGAAGAGGAAGGCCTAGGATGGCTCGAAGATGGGTGGAACCCACATCCCGGCGGGCAAGAGTGCAGGGAACTCCAACGAGTCGAAGCGAATCGTATCGCCTGAGCCCGCCACGGCAAATCCCGGTGCCCATACTGCTATTGATTGTCTGGAGACACGTAGAGGGTCTTACTGTATGGGAGTTTTTGTGGCCCCTACAAAACTGTAGAAGGAGATGTCGGTGCCTACAACACTGTTTGTGTCAGGGTGGCTATAGAGTACTATTTCATGTAGGGTATGGTCCCTAGTACAGTGGTTTTGACTTGTGAGCCTTGCCTTGCCTTCCTTCGCATGTTTTTTGGTTCCCACCGAGCGAGCGTCCCTGGTCGGATGGCTCCAGTTGGCTCAGAGTGCGCCAGTCAGAGAAGAGCGGTGAGCAGGGTTCCTACAAGCCCCGGTCAGAGGGACACGAGGTCAGAGTCAGAAGTAAGGCTTGAGGCAGGCCTTTCGATCGGAGAGGCCATCCGGAGGTGGCTGAAGCCTAAATTGAGCGCTCCGATCGGATAGGTGGGCTAAAGTAGATGACGAGCGGGCGTTGCTCTTCTTGGGCCTAGCCTTCCGGTCGGTTGTTGGACCGTTCCTTTGCCCTGTTGTTTTTAGACTCTTGGGCCAAGCCTTGGCACAGAAGCCATCATAGAACCGACCAATTTGTAAGAGCACAAGTACAAAAACAATCGCCGAAATGATCAATTTCTCGCACTTGAGCCCATATGAACCCGGTAGTCAACTGAAACCACGAAGGATTTCAAACCAACTTGCATACAACCAAGATCATAGTAATTCAACATAACACATCATACGTTACAACATTTCACAGATAGTTTGCAAATAGATTACAACACCTTAGAGTCATCGTTATTACAAATCAAGTCTTGCAAAGTAGCGGAAGCAAATAGTTTAACTCACACACCCGAGTTCAAATACAAGTACCAGCTTGCTGATCACAACCCACAAAAGCATTTGGATAGGATAAACAGAGATCATGCCTGTGATCTAGTCTTCATCACCCGCTAGGTAGAGACAATACTTACAGAAGCCCTGATAAAGAAGGTCATCTGCAACAAGAGGGAATAAACCCTGATTACAAGAATGTACTCAGCTAGACTTATCTGTCGGAAACCAAAATAAATGACACCAAGAATCATGCATAGCTTAATTTAGTGGATCTAGCTGACACTTTCTTTTTGTGGAAAAGCAGAAGTAATAATGATCAACTCTTAACCTGAACTAGCAGTGACTTTTAGCCATTAACCTATCATCTATATTAGCACCTGTACTAAGCAATCATTTGATTAAGATGCAAACATAAATAACCATAGCAGGTATAAATCGTGGCAACATTATCATCATCATCCATTTAACCATATCGTTAAATTAATTGAATATACGTTGCCACTGCTCAGTCAAGTTCTCACTATCCAGGAGAGACGGCGATTCGAATTGATTCCTTTCTAGTTGGAGGGGTATTCCTAACACAAACCTTGCTTCCCCCGTGTCGACAAAATATGGTCGGCAGTCCACCGAGGGGGGTGCCTGTGGTGGTAGATTATCGGTAGGATGCATGTAATCAGGAACCAGATGGTGACACAAGGTGCAGATACAGCGATTTAGACAGGTTCGGGCCGTCTGATCGACGTAATACCCTACGTCCTGTGTCTTTGGTGTATTGTATTGAGATGTAATCTGTATGATCTCTTTGGATCTGTCCTCTAGGGGACCCCTGCCTCTCCTTATATACTCTAGAGGAGGAGGGTTACAAGTAAAGTATCCTATTTGGTACTATTACAATACCTAGTACAACTTGTAATCTTGCCATGTACGCCTTGATCTCACGGGCCGGACCACCTCGGATGGTGCGGCCCATGTACCATCTTGTGGTACCCGGGGGTCTATCCCCCACAGCTAGTCCCCGAGCGCCATGCATTCTGATGCGACACGCCATTTTAACCTTCTCCAAACAGTGAGGCTTGAGTTCTTGACATCTCCGACCACCATTGTCGCCGGAGAAGTAGGTTGTCCGAAGAATGTATGGTGCTCTTAAGAAGAAAGAAAAAGATTTTCGTCCCAGGAAGTGTGCCCACTTGTATTTCTGAAAAGAAATGTAAGTGTGTCTTGAAGCATAGCGTCTTTGATCATCAGATCGAGCACATTCACCGCAAGGTGAAGTGTGCCCACTTAGTCCCCGAGCCTGGTAGTAGGTGACGTAGTCACGTGGTGCCAGGGTCTAAAAAGAATTCCCAGTTAAATTGAGAATCCAACCGTCGTACAGGCGATACAAGATGCACCGGCAGGTGCATCGTACCGATGTAGTCCCCGAGCTTGCTGGAAGGCGAGGTATGAGCCTTGTAGCAAGGTCTAAGTGAGAAAAAATATCCCAACTGTATGCGAGTTGCCAGTCACATGTAGTCGAGACGCAAAGTCCCTGAGCCGTGGTCGGAGAGTGGTCGAGGCAGTCCCCGAGCTACGGTCGAGGAGCGAGACGCAAAGTCCCCGAGCCGTGGTCGGAGAGTGGTCGGGGCAGTCCCCGAGCACAGGTCGAGCAGCGAGCGATGAAGTCCCCGAGCCGTGGTCGGAGAGTGGTCGAGGCAGTCCCCGAGCACATGTCGAGGAGCGAGCGACGAAGTCCTCGAGCCGTGGTCGGAGAGTGGTCGAGGCAGTCCCCGAGCACATGTCGAGGAGCGAGCGACGAAGTCCTCGAGCCGTGGTCGGAGAGTGATCGAGGCAGGCAGTCCCCGAGCACAGGTCGAGGAGCGAGCGATGAAGTCCCCGAGCACAGCTCAAAATTCCTGCAATATAAATATGTAGAATAGTAGTACATGATGTATAAAATAATAAATTATGGAGAAAAAATCAGCGGTGAAGAAACAACGCTCAGCAGTCATTTGCAAATGAGCATGATGTGATAAAGCAGTTGGTGCTTTGTAAACATCAGTGTTAATATGAAGTTTGTGTTTATACTTAATATAAACCGTCCGACCAGTTAGTATATAGCTGAGTCTCCAGCCCTAGTTAGATTGTTAACCATAACGCGGGGCGCGGAACCCGTGCACGTGTAGGAAGAACAAAGCGTCGCTAAGGAGCCGCTGCCGACCACCCATAACGCAGAGGGCAAACGCTCGTGCACGTGTAGGGAGAAGCCGGAGACAGGGCCGTCTCTGGAGGCGTTCAAGCGTCAACGTGACTGGTCGAGGATTTGCATTCAGTATAGATGTATGCTATATTTAGGATGGCATACATGGACAAACGTTATTGGAAGAATAATCATGACGAGGACGTTGTGGAGAAACGTCGTAATGAAAATTATATTAAATATAAATATTAGAAGTGTACTTATCTTTGGATAGAAATCTGATCGGTGGCGATGAAGTTGTCCGGTCCTCGAGCTTTCTGATCTGTCGTCATGACCGTGGTCGCGATTGTCGTAGCGCCGTTCTTCGCGGCGATCATGATTGCGACGTGGTCTGGTGGTCGAGGTGGTCGGAGCTCGGTGGAGCCGCTCGAGACGTGGTCGACATGGTTTGGTGGTCGAGGTGGTCGGAGCTCGGCGGAGCCGCTCGGGACATGGTCGACGTGGTCTGGTGGTCGGAGCTCGGCGGAGCCGCTCGAGACGTGGTCGACGACATAGATGAGCTGTAGACGTTCTGCGTACTTGTCGTCGAGGCACTATGCCCCTTCGACGTTGCCTGTTCGTTAGCTTGCAATGTATGCTTTGCTCCCCGTCATGCATGAATACATGCAAATCTTCATAGCGTGCGTGGTCATCCTCATGCTTGTTCGAATTACACTTCGGCATCGAGTTTGATGCTCTCACGAACGAGCTAAGGCTTGCCGACCACATGCGTGCCATCAATGCATGATAACGTAGAACGATGATGAGCACAGTTGGATTCCTGCCAAAATTATCATGCGCAAATGTAGATACCTAGATACGGCCATATCGTAGTATATTAGATTTAGAAATTAAATATGGAGTATTGACTTAGCTTTGGGTAGGTGTCCCCGATCGGCTGTTGCATGTGCCTTTTAAATCCGTACGAGATGGATAGCTCCAAATCCTTGCCGTAGTTGATGCCAGCCGATCTTGCCGTAATTGATCTCCTCCTCAAGGCCGATTGGGAACGGATCCTGCCGCGTGAAGAGGCGAGGTCGGCCACGTACTGGACGTGTGGCGGCGATAGGGAATCGACACCCTGCCTGTGTTCAGATGGAAGACTCGGGTGCCGCGCTTGGGGTTCACCACTGAAGGTTGAGAAACTAGCCCACAAAGCTGATCATCTTGAGGTCGGAGTCGCTCGGTAGCTGCACCCAGCGGAGCAGGTTGTCGTCCTACTGACGTTGACATGCATCGTTGAAGGATGTCGTCGTGGTCGACTACAGCTGCGGATGATGTTGATGAAGAAAATCGCCATCTGATTCGCCGGAAGATCAGCACGCACAACCCCTAAAAGGGGGCCCCTACCTGGCGCGCCACTGTCGACGAAATATGGTCGGCAGTCCATCGAGGGGGGTGCCCATGGTGGTAGATTATCGGTAGGATGCGTGTAATCAGGAACCAGATGGTGACACAAGGCGCAGAGACAGCGATTTAGACAGGTTCGGGCCGTCTGATCGACGTAATACCCTACGTCCTGTGTCTTTGGTGTATTGTATTGAGATGTAATCTGTATGATCTCTTTGGATCTGTCCTCTAGGGGACCCCTGCCTCTCCTTATATACTCTAGAGGAGGAGGGTTACAAGTAAAGTATCCTATTTGGTACTATTACAATACCTAGTACAACTTGTAATCTTGCCATGTACGCCTTGATCTCACGGGCCGGACCACCTCGGATGGTGCGGCCCATGTACCATCTTGTGGTACCCGGGGGTCTATCCCCCACACCCCGTCAGGGTCGTAAACAAGTCACCTTTAGTACAATTCAGGAGTCGCGAGTTCGATCAGTGCCACAAAATCAGAGAACCACTCTGCCATGAGTGCTCAGTGACTTAACCCGCCCTTGGGCTTATGCTAATGGCTCTCCACACATCCTTATTGCCATCCAGATTGCCACCACTACTCGCGTCCCTAGCCTGAATCGAGCTACTAGGCTTCGCGGTCGAAATGAGTTATCCGGCCAGCTAAATATTAGGCTGCGTTCAACATGACATAAGGATGTATAGAATGAGTTATCCCGGTCTTAATTCATTATTAACATGGTTCTTTTCCATGATAGCAAATATAGCCAACCGTGATCCACCTCATCCTAAAGCTCGCAGGTGACAGGAATCACCCGACTTCTACCGCACTAAGCATGGCTAAGCATTTAGTCCGTTCCTGAACTTAATTAGGATTCAAGTGCGATATCTAGACAAGGATGGATATATAATGCAACAACTAGTTCCAACCAATCTGTATCTATTGCATGTATGCACAAGATAAGTATCATGGATGCACATGAACGAAGTTAGAAATGCTCGGGGAATGCACATGCTTACTGCAGTCCGCATTTTCCGACTTAAGCTCTATTCAAATCACTTTAACTTACCAAGTTTATACAACCTAATGTACAATTGCTCATCTTCAGTTAAGGACCTAGCACCTGCACCTAAGCATGTTCTCAAGTTAGGCTAGCACCTAAACAATCAACAAGAACATCGCAACTGAGCATACACACAAACATTCGTATTTCAGCAAAACAGGAACTTATATAGTGGTACAGTAAACTGCTCATAACTGGAGATCTAGAAATTGAAATGACAGGCAATAAGACAATTTGGAAAGCTTATGAAATTGCCTACAATTCATTTTCAAACCTCAAGGCATGATTCCAACCTGTACTAGGTTAAATTTACAGAACCACATAATCAGGTCCAAACAAGACAGCGAGCAAGCAAAACTGTGATCTAACTTTGAGCGACTGTAGCTCCTAAACTACTAAGTCAAATGCCACCAAAGTTTTATAGGAGCTAGATACATGATTTATCTACAACTTTTGTATTCACCACTTTCCCAGCAAACCAAATTATCATGGTGAACTTTGTAAAGTTCCCAGAACTGTCCAAAAAGACATAATGCAAGGAAATATTTATTAACTTATGTTGTAAATATATAATTGGATAAAACCAACTTTACTTACTTATCACACATATCACAAGAACACCAGAAAGTAAAGTGTTCACCACCAATTCATTTCTTTTAATGTCTTTCTTAACTTATTTAATTATTTAAGAGGAATGATAAACATATATGAAAACTACACCATTTAATCTACAAAAATTACAGTAGGTACTACATGCTCCAAGTAGGCTACTGTAAAAGTTTCACATCATTTGAGCAAGTATAACATCCTACAGAAAAATGACAAGGCATAAAGGCTTAAAATGACATAATTAGGAAACCCTAGTGAAAAGTGTCAAGCAACAGATTTTATATTTTTCTAGCATCCTTAAGGTACTAGAACATCCTCAAATAAATTTCATGGTCATTGGATTCATAGATAAATTACTAAAATCCACACAATGAACATTCAATGATCAAAGGAAAATCTATAACTCAAAAACCATACATGCACTAACTCTCAAATTTTTACCAGAGCTTCTACTCATCAAGAAGAGCTTACCAAAAAAATTTCATAATTTTTGGATCAAAGGAACTCAAGATATAAATTAAACAAATTTGCATTCATTTAAAAACACATTTCAAGTTTCAATTTAATTCATCCAAAAATTCCACTACATGTGTTCATATTATATTTTTCCTAAATACTACACTTCACCATTATCCTAACAAAATTGGAACCACCCAATTTAGATTTACAAAACTGGAGATACAATTTTTACAAAACAACAATCAAATCTGAGTTATTTGAACTATCCTTTGAATACTCAGTCACTGTCAGGCTGGGTCCATGACCCAGAAGGGCCCGCATGTCAGCGACATGAAAAATAGGGGACGGCGCGGGATCAATGGAGCTCGCCGGCGGTGACTTTTCCGATGACGGTACCGGTGCGACCGTGATCTCTGAGTCCCCCCCGAACCTATTAAACTACCTAGCTCGGCCTATTGCTGGAGCCAACGACAACGGCGGCGTTGATGGCGGTACGGCAGAGCGGCTTGATGGTGAGACGCCAGCGCTGGCCGTGGTAGCTCGACCCACTGCTACGATGAGCTACTACATGCTACAGTGGAGCTAATGCACACCCAAGCAAGGCACACGTTGGTCGGAGGCGGGGTGGCCACGATGACAGACCACGGCGGTGGAACGCCGGCGAGGAACGCACGCGGCACAACAGCTTACCAGGCACCGCCAGTGAGCAAATGTGGGCATAGGGTGATGGTGGAAGTACAATGGAGCTCCTATGGTGGTGTTTGAGGGATGCAGCATGGGCTTGTGCCGTCAATGGCGACGGCAGCGAGCTGCGCTACGCGGGAGAGACGAAGGAGGAGGCAGGGAAAGCAAATGCGAGCGAGGAGGAGTCATGGACGAGCGCTGTGGGATGAAGTGAAGCGCCGAGGACCGACATGGCCTTAACAGGCAGGCGGCCAGCAAGGCGCGGCGCCACGTGGCGGTGAAGCTCTGCTACCGGTTGGGTAGTGTAGCTCGCCATCAGCATTTCATTCCGAGCCTGATAGGGTGACTTGGTGGCCTTCTCTCTCCTAATCCGTTGGTCATCGGCGAAAACAGTCAAGATAAAAGTTGTAGCCCTATGTACCAGCTACAACTTCTATTAAAAGACCAAGACTTAATTGTTCAAGAATCATGAGTAAACTCATCACCAAGTCGAGCAAATGAAACTGAAATGGGCTTTGTGAGTTAGAAATTTTTCATAGCCTCCAAATGGACCTCAAAACTAACTTGTGGGCCCCTTTTGAGGATGTTCTGCACATTTTCATGACTTGGCCTCTAAACAAAGTTTGTTCCTCATATAATTTTCTACAACTTTTCTTTAGGTTGCTCAAACATGCAAACAATCTAAGCTATACTTTTTAAACAGTCAAACCAAGGAGCTCTAGAGGTCAACACTAGTCAAACCATGACTTAGAAACTTAATTAGGAAAAATGATCAACATGAACATTGTTCCTAATGACATTCTAAGTATAACTAAGTTGCTTGAGAGGATAATTAGCCACACCACACATTGGTCATCCCCAATTCAAGCATCACATGTCTTGAAACAAGGAAAAACAAGTGACTTTGTTACTTCTGTTTCAAAACCATGTTTCATGTGTTTCATGAATTTGTGGCATTGTACTAGCTAACCATGTTTCACTAAAGTGAGTTGCACATGTTGCACTTGAGTGTTACACACTATTCATTTCCTAAAACAAACACACATAAAATATAACAATATGTTGCAATGTTTCAAAAGCATGTTTCATACAATTCTAAGCTCATGAATGGATGAATGATGCTCATGTTTATGAAATGCAAGTGAAAATGTGGAAACCAAACACCTAGGGTGTTATAGCCCTCCCCCTTTATAAAAATCTCGTCCTGAGATTTGACAAGTGTACCATTGTTGATAGAATTCCTTATAACCGTCCCTCAAATAATCTTCTCTTTCCCATGTTGCATCGCGTTCACTACTCTGATTACTCCACATGACCTTGTAAAACTTGACCATCTGACTCCGAGTCACTCGCTCCCGAGTGTCAATTACTCAGACCGGTTTCTCTTCAAAAGTCAAATCCGATTTTAACTCGATATCCCCCAGTGGAACTCTCTCCTCAGGGACGCGAAGACATTTCTTCAACTAGGATATGTGAAAGACATTGAAGATAGCACTCACCTCAGGAGGTAATTTGATCTTGTATGCTACCTTACCACTTTGTCTAATGATTTGAAACAAACCGACATAGCTTCACACCAAAGCGTTGGACACTCTTCATGGGAGAGACTTTTAGATAAACGAAGTCTCCAACTTCGAACTCGATAGGTTTTCTACGATGGTCAGCATAGCTTTTCTACCTAGCTTGAGCTGTGGCCATATGGGTTTGGATAGTATGGACTTGTTCTTCAACTTCTTGAACAAAATCAATTCCATAATATCTGCTTTCATCGGCTTTAACCCAATTCATCAGGGTTCTACACTTCCGGCCGTACAAAGCTTCAAGCGGTGCCATCTTGATACTCTCTTGATAACTATTATTGTAAGAGAATTCAGCTAGGGGCAACCACTTTTCCCATGAACCCTTAGCTGAGATGACACATGCTCTCAACATATCTTCTAAGATTTGATTCACTCGCTCAGTTTGCCCATTGGTTTGCGGATGATTAGCAGAGCTTCTTACTAACTTAGTTCCCAACAATCTGTGTAAGTGCTCCCAAAAGTGAGCAGTGAACTATGGTCCTCTATCAAAGACAATAGTGCGAGGTATCCCATGAATTCGGACTATCTAATTAAAGTACAACTCCGCATAGTCAGTTGGACAGAAATCTATGCGAATAGGAATGAAGTGTGTAGTCTTGGTCAGACGGTCTACAATCACCCAAATAGAGTTAAAATTCCTTTGAGTAGTAGGGAGTCCAACAATAAAATCCATACTTATTTCCTCCCATTTCCAACCTGGAATAGAGAGTGGCTGAAGCAACCCATCCTTCATGTGTACAGCTTTAACTCGACAACAAGTGTCACACCTAGCCACATAAGCGGCTATCTCTTTCTTCATCTAGGTCCACCAAAAGCGAGGCTTCAAATCATGATACATTTTGCTACTACCAGGATGAATAGATAATTTCGAGGAATGTGCTTCGGATAGGATTTGATTTCTAAGCTTTCTATCTTTCGGAACCACTAACCTATCCTTGAACCATAACACGCCATTCTCATCTACCCAAAAATGCTTGGTTTTTTGCTCTTTCATCTTGCGCTTGATGTGGAACACACCTGGATCTGTCTTCTGTAGCTCAATAATTCGACTCTGTAGAGTACAACTAACAGTGATGTTGTGAAGGACTGCAGGATGTAGGAGTTTTAACAAATGGAGGTCACTTTCAATCAAAGAGTGGCAATGAGATTTCCTGCTTAAGGCATCTGCAACGACGTTTGCCTTGCTAGGATGATAGTGCACTTGGATGTTATAATCCTTGATCAACTCAAGCCATCTTCTCTGACGCATATTCAACTTAGGTTGAGTGAATATGTACTTAAGACTTTTATGATCATTGTAGATATTGCACACATTGCCAAGCAAATAATGTCTCTAGGCCTTCAAAGCATGAACAACTCCAGCGAGTTCTAAGTCATGTGTAGGATAGTTCACCTCATGCTTCCAAAGTTAGTGAGAGGTATAAGAAATGACTCTACCCTCCTACATAAGAACACCTCCTAAACCTATCCCTAATGCATCGCAAAACACATCAAAAGGTTTCTCGATATCTAGTTGTGCCAGAACCAGAGCCGAAGTTAGAAGGGTTCGTAGGGTGTGAAAAGCCGCATCACACTCGGAAGTCCAGACAAACCTCATGTCTTCTTGCAGCAACCGAGTCATAGGCTTTGCTATTTTAGAGAAATCTAGGATGAAGCGACGATAATAGCCAGCCAATCCTAAAAAACTCCGAACCTCGTGCACCGAGATTGGAGCCTTCCAGTCCAACACTTCTTGCACCTTGGTGGGATCCACCATAATTCCACCATCGGACAACACGTGTCCGAGAAAAGGTACCTCACGAAGCCAAAATTCACACTTGCTGAACTTTGCATAAAGCTTGTGTCCACGCAATCTTGTGAGAACCACTCACAAATGTTCAGCATGATCTTCTTCATTCTCAGAATAGACCAAGATATCATCTATAAATACCACCACAAATTTGTCCAACTCGGGCATAAACACCAAAGTCATCAAATACATGAAGTGTGCGGGGGCATTGGTCAATCCAAAAGACATAACAAGATAATCATATAGATCGCATCTTGTAGAGAATGCAGTTTTTGGAACATCCTCAGGTTGAATTTTGATTTGATGATAACCCAATCTCAAATTAATTTTGGAAAAGACTTTTGCTTTAGACAACTGATCAAATAAGATATCTATGCGTGGTGGAAGGTACTTATTCTTGATTGTGACTGCATTCAAAGGCCTATAATCTACACACATGCGTAGTGATTGATCCTTCTTCTTCACAAAGATAGCTGGGCACCCCCACGGAGATGAACTAGGACGGATAAGGCCTTTCTTTAGAAGTTCATTGAACTGGATCTTAAGTTCAGCTAGTTCATTGGGAGGCATTCTATAAGGCCTTCTAGAGATGGGCATTGTACCAGGTAGCAACTCTATCTTGAACTCCACGTCCCAATCCAAGGGTAATCCGGGCAAATCATCAGGAAAAACATCCAGAAAATCACACACGACAGGGATATCTGCCATAACCTTTGCTTGCACCGCATTAGCCGCACAAGAAAGATTGATGTCCCTGGGTAGCTGTACTAGAAAACCTTCCTGATTACAAGGATCTCTGAGCATGACTACTCTAGTCAATGTATCAATAAGCACTCCATGACTACTCATCTAGTTCATTCCCAATATCACGTCGATACCCAGCCCTGGTAAAACTACCAGATCAACCTGATAACTTTGCCCCTCTATCTCAAGTTGCACGTCACCAACTACAAGCTTGGTTAGGATAGTACCACTAGCAACCCTAATGCAATAACCCTCACCCTCAACAGTGTATGTTTTTTGCATAAACTTGGATGCAAATGCGGGACTAATAAAAGAATGCAAAGCACCCAAATCAAATAGTACAACTATAGGGTGTTGATCAACCAAAAACTTACCAGCCGTTACTACCTATCCTGATGGGATATCAGCAATATTAGTGTGGTTCACTTATCCCTAACGACTATCTTGGTAGTTATTCTTCTTAGGGTAAGGACACTTCCTTGCCCAGTGACCTGGCTTATTGCAGTTCCAGCACGGCATGTTGCTTGGAGGAACATTGGAACTGCCTTAACTGGTAGTGCCCTTGGGAAGAGCAACTGTAAAAGCCTTGCAAAATCTAGTCTTGCCTAGATTCTTCTTCAGCGGTGGGTGGAACTTAGCAGCTGATGTCGGTGGATGGAATTGTAACACCCTCGGTGTTAAGCATGCACTTAACCTTGACATTTCATGATCACAATCATCATGGAGCATTCATGAACATGAGCATCATTCATTCATTCATTCACAAGCTTATATCGCATGAAACATGTTTTCGAAACATTGCAACATATTGTATATTTCATGTGTGTTGTTGTATGAAATGACTAGTGTGCAACATGTGCAACTCACTTTAGTGAAACAAAGTTAGTTAGCTATGCAACAAGATCATGAAACATGTGAAACAGGACTATGAAACATTTGTAACATTTCATGTGTTTTTCATTGTTTCAGTACATACCTTGCTTGATTCTTGGGTGACCAATGTATGGTGTGGCTAAAAATCCTTTTAAGTAACTTAGTTACACTTAGAATATCATTTGGGACATTGTTCATGTTGATCACTTTGACTAATTAGGTTCCCAAGTCATGGTTTGACCCATTTTGACCCCCTAACACTTTGGTTTGACTGTTTAAAAAGTGTAGCTTAGGAGGTTTGCATGTCTGAGAAACCTAAAACAAAGTTGTAGCAAATTTTATAAGGAACAAACTTTGTTTAGAAGCCAAGTCATGAAAATGTGCACAACATGTTCAAAAAGGACCCACATGTCAGAATTGAAAGTTGATGCAACACTTGAAAATTTTGCTAAGTCCTAAATGCAATTTCAGTTTGAATGGGCCAACTTTGGCTTGATATAACTCTTGATCCATGGAGATCTGGCTGTTGATTTCTAAATCAAAGTTGAAGCCCTAATATAGCTCTACAACTTTCATGTTCATTGTTTCCTCTAACTCGTCACGGTTTAGGAACTAATCGGTGTTAAACTTGCCCTATCAGTTGACACCTTTGAGCTCTGAACGAAAAGTTCAGACATCTACAGCGTTCACCGTTTTAGAAATCGGCCGACGCGTGGTGACACCCATCGCCGGCCGTCTGACCACGCGGCCACGCGCCGCGGACGCCCTGGCAAGGCCAGCCATGATGGGCACACTCACCCGCGCCTGCCCGACCTATTCGCAGTCCAATTTTTCATTTCGTCGCCTCCACCGCAAGCAGCGACCGAGCTTAGCGCCCGCCATTGCTGCCGAGCGAGCTTCGCCGCCGCCGAGCTCGTGAACCACCGCAAAAACACGAACTCCGTCTTCACCATAGCTCCGCTGTGTCCTCCTCTACCTTCTCCACCTCCTAGCTGTGCCATTCATGCTTTGGTAAGGTCACTGTGACCATTTCCGCCGTCACCTCCATGGGCGTGTCCTCACCGGAGATGAGGCCGCCGTGGCCGGGGTAGCTAGGAAGCGTCCCGACCCCGTTTCTTTGTCGTGTTAGCACCGTGGCGACTTCTGGTAGCTCACACCGTGCTCGGTTGAGCCGGCCATGGGTTGCCATCGCTGGTAGCTCGCACCGGAGCTCTGTCATGCCGCCATCACCGGCGACGTGCCACCTCCGCTAGGTCGTAGGTCGCGCCACTAGCACCAATAGATTCCCCACATCATGTAGATCACGTAGGTGTCCTCGGCGTCACCGGAGGAGTCGCCGTCGGTGACTTCCACCGTCGCCGCACCATCGAAGCCGCCTCCTCTGTTTTTGTCTCGCTGACGGGTGGGGTCGGCTGACACCCGGGACCCACACGGTAGTGGCTGTTTGAGTCAGAAGCTAGTTCAAAAATTCCAGTTTGAATGCTGATTTGTGATTTTTGTAGCTCCAAATTGGTAGATCCAAATTGAGTACTTCCAATTTTGTTAGACTCACAGTTAGGTCTAGTATTTAAGAAAAATATGTCTTGAGCACTTTATGTAGAAATTTTGGATGAATTAAATAGGAACTTGAAAAGTGTTTTTGAATGCATGCAAACTTGTTTAAATCATATCTTGAGTTTCTGTTATCCAAAAATTGTGAAATTTTGTGGGTAAGCTAGTATTGCTTAGTAGAAGCTCTGGTTAAAATTTGAGAGACATTGCATGTGTAGTTTTTGAGTTATAGATTTTTCTTTTATCACTGATTGATACTTGGGTGAATTTTTTTAAATTATATAGGAATCCATTGACCATGAAATTTTGTGGGAAGTATCCTAGTACCTTAAGGGTGCTAGGAAAAATTATGAAATCTGTTGCTTGACACTTTTCACTAAGGTTTCCTAATTATTTCATTTTAAGCCATTATGCCTTATCATTTTTGTGTGAGATGTTATACTTACTCAAATGGTGTGAAAATTTTATGGTAGTCTACTTAGAACATGTAGTACCTACTGTAATTTTTGTAGATTTAATGGTAGAGTTTTCATATATGTTTACCATTTCCCCTGATTAATTAAATAAATTAAGAAAAGCATTAAAAGAAATGATTTGGTGGTGAACACCTTACTTTCTGGTATTGTTTTGATATGTGTGATGAGTTAGTAAAGTTGGTCTTGTCCAATTATATGTTTGAAACATAAGTTAATAATTAGTTTCTCACGTTATGTAATCCTGGACAGCAAAGCATAGATTTACTATTTTGACTATGATAGATTGTGATTTGGCTTTTGGTGATTTAATAAGAGTTGTAGGCAATTTTATAAGCTTTCCAGAAAGTTTAACATCAAAGCATTTGGATAAGTATAACTTCAGTTATGATGTAAACATGTAACTGTCGTATGTAGTTTAGACATGGCATTGTGTGAAATTGGTAAGTAGATGGAGAAGAGATATGCACCTACTCAATTAGTAGGGAGTTAGCATGGTTATCATTTTTCTACTTCACATCATTGTCATAGCATGTACCTCCTGTTACCACATCCTTCGTGATCCATCTTATGCATTCATGGTACTTATTTATGCATATGCATGCAATTGGTGCAACCGAGGGGATCACACTTGTGGAACTCGACGCCGAGCCGCAGGAGGAGAATCAGGAAGTTCAGCACCTAGAGGTTTCCAGAGAAGGAGAGCCTGAAGCCGATCACCTTCCTGAGTGCCCCGATCACCAGCCTTCGACGTTTGTGAAAGGCAAGCCCCGGAGCATTATAAGTCTCCCTATTTTATTAATGTCACTTAAAGTTATTCGTATTGCTGCATTATGTGATAGGAGTTGTTTGTAAACACTTGCTACATACTACCATTCCTTGACCAGATATATCTACCACGGATCCTAATTAAGTCCAGGAACATTTGTCATGCTTAGCTCTGCTTAGACCGGTAGAAGTCGGGTGATTCCCTGTCACCTGCGAGCTATAGGTGATAACTTAATCATGGTTGGCTATATTGTGCTATCGTGGAACATAACCTGGTATTATTGAATAAATGGAGACCGGGTGGAGTCTTATATGTGGTACTATAGTGACTCCACCTGTGTCGTTTAAGGACTGGACATTGGAGGTCATCTTGTCATGTTGAACGCAGCCTCTCACATAGTTGGTTGGATAAGTCGTTCCGACCGCGAAGCCGAGTAGCTCATCTCAGGCCAGGACCACGAGCAGTTCAAGTGTGCACTCTAGATGGTAGTAAGGATGTGCGGAGAGCCATTGGCGTAAGCCCAAGGGCGGGTTAGAGTCCCGATCACCCTTGGTAGAGTGGTTCTCTGATTGTGCGGCGCTGGTCGTACCCACGAATTTGGTTCCTGATTTGTACCAAAGGTGACCTAAGGCTACCTTCACGAGGCATGCTTGGGTGTGTGTTAGGAATATTTCCCCAACTGGGTAGGAATCGATTCGAATCACCGTCTCTCCCGGATAGTGAGAACTTGACTTGAGTTCCTTTCATCGTAGTAAGTTATGGAAAGGATGAAAATGATGGTTATGAGATTATGCAAGAACTCAACTGGATATGGTTATTATTGTGATGAATTAATGGTATCAACATGTTTGGCATAGGATAGTTGCTAATCTAGTATGAGACAGGATTAATAACTAGTGATTTCCAATTAAAGAGATGTTGGATAACTTATGCTTTTCTGCAAATAATGTCTACCAGCTCTACTTATAAAGCCTTGCATACTCCTTGGTGTCTTAGTATATTAGTCGGACGGGTAAGTCTCGCTAAGTACCTTCTCGTACTCAGGGTTTTATTCCCTTTGTTGCAGATAACGTTATGTTTCATGGCTACTACAAGAACTGTCTTGCTCCTGCTGTGGATGAGGATTAGGACCATGGGCAATGGTCATTCTGTATTTCATCTCACCTTTGTGCTTTTGGTTGGAGATGACTACGACACTAGCTTTGTATTAAACTACGTGTGATGTTTATGTTAAACTACTTTGCTTCCGCTACTTTCAAACTTGGTTTGTAATAATTATTCAAACTCTGATGTATGAGACATATTTGTGAACTGTGATGTAACATGTCACTGGTTGTGTTGAATCTCTACGATCTTGGTTTGTATGTTGGTTGTTTGAGATCTTTCACGATTTCATTGGACTACCGGGTTTATATGGGCTCAAGTATGACGGTTTGATCGCTTCGGTGATTGCTATTGTACTTGTGCTCTTATAAATTGGACGGTTCTGTGACAGCTGGTATCAGAGCAAGGATTCAACATTAAAACTTGTCATATGTGTATTTAAAAACAAAGGTTTTGTGTTATAAAAATCTAAAGTATGCCAGTGGTCATCTCCTTTATGCCTAGTTAAGGACTTTTATGTGGCTATTTAAGTACTAACATGGGGGGGTTTTACTTTCGTCGTCTATACGGCGTGCTATTGTATGGATGCCATTCACTTGAATGGTAATGTATGGATCAAATGCCTGTACGCTAAGGTAAGAAGGTAAGTTGATGAGTGGTATGACCGCAAGACGTGAGCGTGCGGTCGGGGAGAGCTAGTTTTGATATGACTGTATATGCATGCTTGCATGTGTGTATGGTGCGTATTTAATTGTGGGTATAAATTGTCATCGGGTAGCTTTGATACAGAAGTATATGTATGGGTATACATATATGGAAGTATTTAGTTGTAATTTAGATCCTGCATTTACATTTCTGTACTTATATCTGTTGGGTTGGGCTGAAATGCATTTTCTGCAGGTACACTAACAACGAAACGTGTAGCTCGTCTAGTTACGAATGTATTAAGAGAACGTATGTATGCCACCGAGTATGTCATTAGATATTATTTTTCTAAGTTTGTGAGGACATATGGAACGAGCATACATCATGGTGCATTGTTCATTCATGTTCCTGCATGATTCCCCCTTAAATGATCTATCGTTAAGTAAACCGTTTCTTTTGCACGTGTCTCCCTTAAGTGGTAACTAAAGATGAAGAGGGAAGCCTTGTGAGGATGACCATGGTGATGGTGTGCCCGACATCGATAGCGACCACCCCGAGGAGTAGTTTAGCTATAGTAGTGCGAGCACACTAAGCGATCTTTTGGTGATGTTATGTTGTGGAATTGAATTATTGTGCCTCTGTGTTATTGTATGAATTTTGGATTCTCTTCAGTAATTACAGTATGGCATAATTTTTGCAATTCTTCTGCAATCTTTGGGCATCCTCCAATAATCACTTGTTGTTGCAACTTCGTAGATGACGCGCACTCGTAGGGGAATTTTTGGTGATGATGCGGGTGGTAATGATGGCCGTGGCAATGGCCATGAGGATCTTCCCCCACCACCGCCTCCTACCCCAGCTGAGATGATGGCTCAGCTAATGGAAACTCAACGTGCTATGGGTGAAGTGTTGTACGGTCTCGCGCAGAATGCTGGACAAGGACATGGAAGAGATCAGCATCAGGGACCTGAACCTAACCAGTTCAGTACTTTTAAGGACTTTCTTGACACCAAGCCTCCTGTCTTTAAGGAAGCAGAAGAACCACTGTAGTCAGATGAGTGGTTGAATACAATTGAACATAAGTTCCGTCTCTTAAGGCTCACTAAACACTTGAAGACCGAGTATGCATCGCACCAGTTGCATGGGCCGGCAGGCATATGGTGGAGTCATCATCGATCCACTTTGCCTAGAGATGCTCAAATTCCATGGAATCAGTTCAAGGTTGCATTTAGGGGGCATTATATTCCCCCAGGTCTGATGAGCATGAAGCATACCGAATTCATGAGGCTGACATAGGGAACTAAGGGTTTGACAGAGTATCTGCATGCCTTTAACAATTTGTCAAGGTATGCTATAGAGTTTGTGGATACAGATGCAAAGAAAATTGCTAGTTTCAAGCGGGGCCTTAGCCCGAAGCTGATGAAGACGCTCGCTAACAACAAATGTGCTACCTTCAATGAGTTTGTTAGTGATGCACTAACCCAAGAGAACCAGAACAACATCTATACAGCGTCCAAGAATCGCAAGTGAGCTTTTGAAGCAGGAGTATCTCAGTCCCAAGCTCCTACCAATGCAAGACCCCAGTTCCGTCCTCCAGCTCCAAAGTTTAGACCACCCCAGAAGAAGGCACAGCCAAGTCAGAACCAGCAAATATACTATAAGGCTTATTCTGTTGCTCTACCTAAGGGTAGCACTGGACAGAGTAGCTCCAATGTTCCACCTAATGGTATGCCATGCTAGAATTGCAACAAGACTGGCCATTGGTCAAGAAATTGTCCATATCCTAGGAAGAACAACAACCAGAAGCAGAGCAATTCCAGTGGACATTAGGGACATGTGCACTATACCACCATGGAAGAGATTCCCTCTGGTGAAGTGGTCACGGCTGGTATGTTTCTCGTGAATCATCATCCTGCAGTTGTTTTATTTGATTCGGGAGCTTCGCATTCTTTCATGAGTCCAATATTTGCATCCAAGTATGACCAGAAAATAGTTGTAGTAGAAAAGGGTGGTTATTGCATAAGTGCTGCTAGGAGCAACATTTCTACCAACCAGATAGTTAGAGGTGTATGCATCCAAATAAGTGAACGGGAATATACTGCTAACCTAGTGATATTACCGGGATTAGGTATTGATGTGATCTTGGGGATGAATTGGATGAAGAACCATGGTGTTCTTATTGATACCTCGACTAGAACTATTATGTTGAGGGATCCTAGGAATAATGAGGCTTTTCTAGTACCCCTTCCTAGGGAGTTTGATCTCCATAATGTGGCCAATGCTATCCAGTCTGTGGCCCTTCCTGATATTCCAGTAGTATGTGAATTTCCGGATGTCTTTCCTGAGGAATTGCCAGGGTTACCACCGGATAGAGAAATAGAGTTCAAGATAGAATTGTTGCCTGATACCGCACCTATTTCCCAAAGACCTTATAGAATGCCTCCCAATGAGTTAGCAGAATTGAAGAGTCAATTGCATGAACTTTTAGAGAAGGGTCTCATTTGCCCCAGTTCGTCACCTTGGGGTTGTCCCGCCATATTCGTGAAAAAGGACAAGTCTTTGCGAATGTGTGTGGACTATCGACCACTCAATGCTGTTACTATCAAGAACAAGTATCCTTTGCCTCGCATTGATATCTTGTTTGATCAATTGTCGAAAGCAAAAGTGTTCTCTAAGATTGATTTGAGGTCAGGTTATCACCAAATCAAGATTAGGCCCGAAGACGTACCTAAGACTGCTTTTTCCACTAGGTATGGCCTTTATGAGTATTTAGTCATGTCCTTTGGATTGACCAATGCTCCTGCCTACTTTATGTATTTGATGAACTCGGTGTTCATGCCTGAACTTGACAAGTTTGTGGTTGTGTTCATCGATGATATCTTGATTTATTCTGAGATGGCAGAAGAACATGAAGAGCACTTGAGAGTGGTATTGTCGAGACTAAGAGAGCATAAGTTGTATGCAAAGTTTAGTAAATATGAGTTTTGGTTGAAGAAGGTACCTTTCCTAGGTCACGTTTTATCAGAAAATGGAATCTCTGTAGACCCATCCAAAGTACAAGAAGTGATGGATTGGAAAGCCCCAACCTCAGTTCATGAAGTTCGAAGTTTTCTTGGTCTAGCTGGATATTATCATCGGTTTATCCCGGATTTCTCCAAGATATCCAAGCCTATGACGAGGTTACTTCAGAAGGATGAGAAATTTGTATGGACACCAGAGTGTGAAGCAGCTTTTCACACTTTATGGACTTTGTTAACTACTGCTCCTGTGTTGGCACAACCTAACATTGAGAAACCATTTGATGTATTTTGTGATGCCTCAGGTACTGGTTTAGGATGTGTGTTAATGTAGGAAGGCTGAGCCATTGCTTATGCCTCGTGCCAATTGAGAAAGCATGAAGTCAACTATCCAACACATGATTTAGAGATTGCAGCAGTTGTCCATGCCTTGAAGATTTGGAGACATTACTTGCTTGGTAATGTTTGCCATATCTACACTGATCATAAGAGCCTGAAGTACATTTTCAGTCAACCTGAGTTGAACATGAGGCAACAAAGATGGCTAGAATTGATCAAGGACTACAACCTAGAAGTGCATTATCATCCGGGTAAAGCCAATGTAGTTGCCGATGCCTTAAGTCAGAAGTATCATGGTAATTCTTTGTTGGAAGATGGTTTCAACTTATTGCATCTGACGGTCCTACACAATATCACAGTTAGTTGTTCTATAGAGTCAAGGATCATTGAGCTGCAAAAGACCGATGTTGGTATATTCCACATCAAGAGAAAAATGAAAGAAGAAGAAAGTAAACATTTTCGGTTAGATGAGAATGATGTTCTATGGTTTAAAGATCGGCTTGTAGTGCCTAAAGATAGGGACTTGAGGAACCAAATCCTAGAGGAAGCCCATTCGTCCAAGCTATCCATTCACCCGGGTAGCAGTAAGATGTATCAAGATTTGAAGACTAGATTTTGGTGGACAAAAATGAAGAAAGAAATTGCGGCATATGTGGCAAGATGTGATAATTGTTGCCGAGTGAAGGCCATTCATATGAAACCAACAGGTTTACTTCAGCCACTGTCTATTCCAAGTTGGAAATGGGATGACATTAGTATGGATTTCATTGTTGGACTTCCAAAGACCCAAAAAGGTCATGATTCAATATGGGTAATTGTTGACCGTCTCACCAAGTCTGCACATTTTATTCCTGTTAATGTCCAGTATCGACCTCATCAATATGCAAAGCTGTACATGGAACAAACTATCAGATTGCATGGTGTACCTAAGAGTATTGTATCGGATCGAGGGTCCCAATTTGTTAATCATTTTTGGGAACATCTGCATAAGTACTTGGGTACCACATTGATTCGCAGCTCTGCTTATCACCCCAAGAACGTAGGTCAAACTGAACGTGTGAATCAGATACTGGAAGATATGTTGAGAGCATGTGTGATTTCTTCCAAGGGTTCATGGGAGGACTGGTTACCTTTAGTGGAATTCTCCTACAATAATAGTTATCAAGAGAGTATTAAGATGGCTCCATTTGAAGCTTTATATGGTCGCAAATGTAGGACCCCTCTAAATTGGATTGAGCCTGGTGAAAGAAGATATTATGGAATTGACTTTGTCAAAGAAGCTGAAGAACGAGTTCAAATCATTCCGCAACATATAGAAGCCGCTCAATCAAGACAAAAGAGTTATGCAGATAAGAGGAGAAGTCCTATTATATTCCAAGTCGGAGATTATATGTATCTGAAGGTATCCCCAATGAGGAGAGTGCAAAGATTTGGAGTGAAATGAAAACTTCCTCCTAGGTATGTTGGACCATACAAGATCACTACACAAAAAGGGCCGGTAGCCTACCAACTCCAGTTACCTCCAGAAATGAAAGCAATATTCAGTGTTTTTCATGTCTCCCAACTCAAGAAATGTCTTCGTGTGCCCGAAGAAGTAATTGAACCTACTAGTATCAAGATTCAATCAGATTTGACTTATGAAGAGAGACCTATTAAAGTGCTTGAAGCAATGGAAAGAGTGACCCATAGCAAAGTCACCAAGTCCTACAAGGTGGTTTAGAATAATCATAGTGAACAAGACGCTACGTGGAAACGTGAGGATTATCTTCGAGTGGTTTATCCTAGTTTCTATGAAGAATGGTAGGTCGTGCAATCTCAGGATGAGATTTCTTTAAGGGGGGAAGGGCTATAACACCCTCGGTGTTAAGCATGCACTTAACCTTGACATTTCATGATCACAATCATCATGGAGCATTCATGAACATGAGCATCATTCATTCATTCATTCACAAGCTTAATCGCATGAAACATGTTTTCAAAACATTGCAACATATTGTATATTTCATGTGTGTTGTTGTATGAAATGACTAGTGTGCAACATGTGCAACTCACTTTAGTGAAACAAAGTTAGTTAGCTATGCAACAAGATCATGAAACATGTGAAACAGGACTATGAAACATTTGTAACATTTCATGTGTTTTTCATTGTTTCAGTACATACCTTGCTTGATTCTTGGGTGACCAACGTATGGTGTGGCTAAAAATCCTTTTAAGTAACTTAGTTACACTTAGAATATCATTTGGGACATTGTTCATGTTGATCACTTTGACTAATTAGGTTCCCAAGTCATGGTTTGACCCATTTTGACCCCCTAACACTTTGGTTTGACTGTTTAACAAGTGTAGCTTAGGAGGTTTGCATGTCTGAGAAACCTAAAACAAAGTTGTAGCAAATTTTATAAGGAACAAACTTTGTTTAGAAGCCAAGTCACGAAAATGTGCACAACATGTTCAAAAAGGACCCACATGTCAGAATTGAAAGTTGATGCAACACTTGAAAATTTTGCTAAGTCCTAAATGCAATTTCAGTTTGAATGGGCCAACTTTGGCTTGATATAACTCTTGATCCATGGAGATCTGGCTGTTGATTTCTAAATCAAAGTTGAAGCCCTAATATAGCTCTACAACTTTCATGTTCATTGTTTCCTCTAACTCGTCACGGTTTAGGAAGTAATCGGTGTTAAACTTGCCCTATCAGTTGACACCTTTGAGCTCTGAACGAAAAGTTCAGACATCTACAGCGTTCACCGTTTTAGAAATCGGCCGACGCGTGGTGACACCCATCGCCGGCCGTCTGACCGCACGGCCACACGCCGTGGACGCCCTGGCAAGGCCAGCCACGATGGGCACACTCACCCGCGCCTGCCCGACCTATTCGCAGTCCAATTTTTCATTTCATCGCCTCCACCGCAAGCAGCGACTGAGCTTAGCGCCCACCATTGCTGCCGAGCGAGCTTCGCCGTCGCCGAGCTCGTGAACCACCACAAAAATGCGAACTCCGTCTTCACCATAGCTCCGCCGTGTCCTCCTCTACCTTCTCCACCTCCTAGCTGTGCCATTCGTGCTTTGGTAAGGTCACTATGACCATTTCCGCTGTCACCGCTATGGGCGTGTCCTCGCCAGAGATGAGGCCGCCGTGGCCGGGGTAGCTAGGAAGCGTCCCAGCCCCATTTCTTTGCTGTGTTAGCACCGTGGTGACTTCTGGTAGCTCACACCGTGCTCGGTTGAGCCGGCCATGGGTTGCCATCGCCGGCAGCTCGCACCGGAGCTCTGTCATGCCGCCATCACTGGCGACGTGCCACCTCCGCTAGGTCGTAGGTCGTGCCACTAGCACCAATAGATTCCCCGCATCACGTAGATCGCGTAGGTGTCCTCGGCGTCGCCGGAGGAGTCACCGTCGGCGAGTTCCACCGTCGCCGCGTCGTCGAAGCCGCCTCCTCTGTTTTCGTCTCGCTGACGGCTGGGGTCGGCTGACACCCGGGACCCACACGGCAGTGGCTGTTTGAGTCAGAAGCTAGTTCAAAAATTCCAGTTTGAATGCTGATTTGTGATTTTTGTAGCTCCAAATTGGTAGATCCAAATTGAGTACTTCCAATTTTGTTAGACTCACAGTTAGGTCTAGTATTTAAGAAAAATATGTCTTGAGCACTTTATGTAGAAATTTTGGATGAATTAAATAGGAACTTGAAAAGTGTTTTTGAATGCATGCAAACTTGTTTAAATCATATCTTGAGTTTCTTTGATCCAAAAATTGTGAAATTTTGTGGGTAAGCTAGTATTGCTTAGTAGAAGCTCTGGTTAAAATTTGAGAGACATTGCATGTGTAGTTTTTGAGTTATAGATTTTTCTTTTATCACTGATTGATACTTGGGTGAATTTTTATAAATTATATAGGAATCCATTGACCATGAAATTTTGTGGGAAGTATCCTAGTACCTTAAGGGTGCTAGGAAAAATTATGAAATTTGTTGCTTGACACTTTTCACTAAGGTTTCCTAATTATTTCATTTTAAGCCATTATGCCTTATCATTTTTGTGTGAGATGTTATACTTACTCAAATGGTGTGAAATTTTTATGGTAGTCTACTTAGAACATGTAGTACCTACTGTAATTTTTGTAGATTTAATGGTAGAGTTTTCATATATGTTTACCATTTCCCCTGATTAATTAAATAAATTAAGAAAAGCATTAAAAGAAATGATTTGGTGGTGAACACCTTACTTTCTGGTATTGTTTTGATATGTGTGATGAGTTAGTAAAGTTGGTCTTGTCCAATTATATGTTTGAAACATAAGTTAATAATTAGTTTCTCACGTTATGTAATCCTGGACAGCAAAGCATAGATTTACTATTTTGACTATGATAGATTGTGATTCGGCTTTTGGTGATTTAATAAGAGTTGTAGGAAATTTTATAAGCTTTCCAGAAAGTTTAACATCAAAGCATTTGGATAAGTATAACTTCAATTATGATGTAAACATGTAACTGCCGTATGTAGTTTAGACATGGCATTGTGTGAAATTGGTAAGTAGATGGAGAAGAGATATGCACCTACTCAATTAGTAGGGAGTTAGCATGGTTATCATTTTTCTACTTCACATCATTGTCATAGCATGTACCTCTTGTTACCACATCCTTCGTGATCCATCTTATGCATCCATGGTACTTACTTATGCATATGCATGCAATAGGTGCAACCGAGGGGATCACACTTGTGGAACTCGACGCCGAGCCGCAGGAGGAGAATCAGTAAGTTCAGCACCTGGAGGTTTCCGGAGAAGGAGAGCCTGAAGCCGATCACCTTCCCGAGTGCCCCGATCACCAGCCTTCGACGTTTGTGAAAGGCAAGCCCCGAAGCATTATAAGTCTCCCTATTTTATTAATGTCACTTAAAGTTATTCATATTGCTGCATTACGTGACAGGAGTTGTTTGTAAACACTTGCTGCATACTACCATTCCTTGACCAGATATATCTACCACAGATCCTAATTAAGTCCAGGAATGTTTGTCATGCTTAGCTCTACTTAGACCAGTAGAAGTCGGGTGATTCCCTGTCACCTGCGAGCTATAGGTGATAACTTAATCACGGTTGGCTATATTGTGCTATCGTGGAACATAACCTGGTATTGTTGAATAAATGGAGACCGGGTGGAGTCTTATATGTGGTACTATAGTGACTCCACCTGTGTCGTTTAAGGACCGGACGTTGGAGGTCATCTTGTCATGTTGAACGCAGCCTCTCACATAGTTGGTTGGATAAGTCGTTCCGACCGCGAAGCCGAGTAGATCATCTCAGGCCGGGACCACGAGCAGTTCAAGTGCGCACTCTGGATGGTAGTAAGGATGTGCGGAGAGCCATTGGCGTAAGCCCAAGGGCAGGTTAGAGTCCCGATCACCCTTGGCAGAGTGGTTCTCTGATTGTGCGGCGCTGGTCGTACCCGCGAATTTGGTTCCTGATTTGTACCAAAGGTGACCTAAGGCTACCTTCGCGAGGCATGCCTAGGTGTGTGTTGGGAATATTTCCCTAGCTGGGTAGGAATCGATTCAAATCGCCGTCTCTCCCGGATAGTGAGAACTTGACTTGAGTTCCTTTCATCGTAGTAAGTTATGGAAGGATGAAAATGATGGTTATGAGATTATGCAAGAACTCAACTGGATATGGTTATTATTGTGATGAATTAATGGTATCAACATGTTTGGCATAGGATATTTGCTAATCTAGTATGAGACAGGATTAATAACTAGTGATTTCCAATTAAAGAGATGTTGGATAACTTATGCTTTTCTACAAATAATGTCTACCAGCTCTACTTATAAAGCCTTGCATACTCCTTGGTGTCTTAGTATATTAGTCAGACGGGTAAGTCTCGCTGAGTACCTTCTCGTACTTAGGGTTTTATTCCCTTTGTTGCAGATAACGTTATGTTTCATGGCTACTGCAAGAACTGTCTTGCTCCTGCTGTGGATGAGGACTAGGACCATGGGCAATGGTCATTCTGTATTTCATCTCACCTTTGTGCTTTTGGTTGGAGATGACTATGACACTGGCTTTGTATTAAATTACGTGTGATGTTTATGTTAAACTACTTTGCTTTCGCTACTTTCAAACTTGGTTTGTAATAATTATTCGAACTCTGATGTATGAGACATATTTGTGAACTGTGATGTAACATGTGACTAGTTGTGTTGAATCTCTACGATCTTGGTTTGTATGTTGGTTGTTTGAGATCTTTCGTGATTTCGTTGGACTACCGGGTTTATATGGGCTCAAGTATGACGGTTTGATCGCTTCGGTGATTGCTATTATACTTGTGCTCTTATAAATTGGATGGTTCTGTGACAGGAATGAAGCCTTATGTGTGACTAGAGCCTTGGATTGTGAGGCACCCGCCTCATAGGCTCTCTTTTGATTCTTTAAAGCAGCATATATAGCATTGTTGTTCTCTTGAGATAAAGCATCACTCACAAACTCATTAAAATGAGCACACTTGCAATTTCCCATAGTCTTCATCAATTTGGGGCTAAGTCCCCGCTTCAAACTAGCGATCTTCTTGGCATCAGTGTCAACAAACTCAGTAGCATACCTTGCAAGGTTATTGAAAGCATGCAGGTATTCATTCAAGCTCTTGTTCCCTTAGGTTAGCTTCATGAACTCCATATGCTTGATTGCCATGAGACCAAGAGGAATATAATTTTCCCTGAAAGCAGACTTGAACTGATCCTAAGTGATTTGGGCATTAGCGGGAATAGTGGACCGATAATGACTCCACCAAATACCAGTTGGCCCATGCAGTTGGTGAGAAGCATATTCAGTCTTTAGCACTTCTGTCAAGCGAAGCAGATGTAATTTCTGCTCAAGAGTGTTCAGCCACTCATCAGCTTGGAGGGGCTCTTCAGCCTCCTTGAAGATCAGTGGTTTAGTGTCAAGGAAATCTTTGAAGTCGCTATACTGATTTGGTTTCGGTCCTTGGCGTGCATCACGACCATCACGATTTGCAATCGTGCAGAGAGCCTCAGCCATAATGCGCTGTCCCTTAGCAAGAATTGCCATCAATTCCACTGGTGTGGGTAGTGGTGGTGGTGGAAGATCATCATCATCACCAACCGCACCAGTGGAACAAGTGCAAGGCATCTGCAATAATGCGCAACCAGCAATTATTGGTGATGTTAGCATATTGGAGAGGAACAATGTAATTACGCCAAACTGAATTTACTGGAGAGAATGTAAAATTCCTACAATAAACAGAGGCAATAATTCATTATCCAATCACCACATCATCAATTATATTACTAGCGACATACGCAGTGCATTCCAACATGACAAGTTTTAAAATTCACCAATGAAGATAAGCATCCCGAAGGGAGCAGATTAAGGTACATTACATGCCAAATTCGAATTAAAAGGTACATCCAACATCAGTCATAGTACTAAGTCCATTACACCAATGGCTGCAAAAGCTTAAACTAGTGAAACTTGCTAGCTAACTACTCATCAAAGTGGTCACTGTCCACATCAGAAACACCCTGGACTTCTTCAGGATCTTCCTCTCCCTCTTCATTTGTAGGTTCAACTGCATTGACATCCATATGCATGTCCTCTTCTTCTTCATCAGCCTCAATCACTTGAGGTCCACCCACATTAGGATACCTTGGAATGGGTTGAGGAATAGGAAACAGACGGTTGTTCAGTTGATGGTGCTCAACCTGAAGCTCTTCAAGCTGCTCTTGGAGCTCATGCTCCCTTTGAAAAGCATTGTGGTTTGCCATGATCTAGCCCTGACGCCTTTCTTATGCCAACTCTAAGGCTGCATCTCTATGGCGGGTCACACGGTCCAACTCGTGTACTGCCTCGTCTCTCTCTATGGTGAGGTTCATAAGCTGGTTATGAAGCTCATCTCTCTCGCGTGCTGTTTGCCCCCACTGCTGCATGCGATAATTTACAATGCCCCAAATCTCATCTACTTCCAGCTGAGCTCGCCCACATGCCTCCGCCCTACGGCGATACTTGCGGGCACGCAACCTGAACTTGTGCTGGGCTACCATTGCCTTGCCAGCTTCTTCTAACACACTAGAGAGGGTGTCCTGCCTAACCTGACAAAGCTTCAAGACGGCCATCATAACACTCATTCCCACATTGTCGCTCTGAACACATTCACCACAACCTCAAACCAAGGCCTGGCCAGCTTCTTGAGTCCACTCAGCATCTATAGGAGCCACTCGTGGAATGGATGCAGCTAGTCCAACCACCAGTTCATCACCGAAACTCTGTGCTATGTCCATAAGCACATCAAGGGCAGCAACTTGAGCGGCTTCCCATGGGCTTTGCCCATCAGTCTCGATGCTCCACCCACGCCACAACGGTCTTGTGGGGTTCTACGGCACTACCAAGGTCACAATGTACCATGGCACACCTCCCAATGGCACTGTCTGCCTCCATGTGTAGCAGGGTGCCTCCGGGTACCCAACTGAGCTTAGTATCGTCCAGAGCAAGGTAGGCGTACCAAACTAGTCCAAAAAGGTGCTGCTACCAGGAGGAAACACGGGCGCGGCCATCTATATCAAAAGGGATGCAATTCTCGTGAGAGGATTATTTTGTTGAGAGATGAAACTTAATATTTGGGAGAAGCAATTATAAGGGAGGGAGTAATGCAATATGAATGACATGAGTGAATATGATGCATGCTTGTTCCGTATGTCCTCACAAACCTAAGAAAAATTAAGTTATAGCGGAATATACGGTGGCATACATACGTTCTCTCAATTAGCGGTAACTAGTCGATCTACATGGTGCGTTGTTAGCGTACCTGCAGAAAATTTCATTGCAGCCCAACCCAACAAGATATAATGCTAACAATGAAAGTAGTAAACTAAGATACTCTCCATATATACATCCCCAGATATATATACATTGGTATCCAAACTACCCGATAGATATACCCACAATTAAGTACCTTCATATGTACATGTATGCAACATGTAAATATTCCAGTAACCACAACTAACTCTCCCCTACACCGACAGTTGGATGGTCATGCTCTCACAACTCACACTTACCTTGGTGTAGAGGCAGTTGATCCATACATTACCATTCAAGCGAATGGCACCCATGCAATAGAACGCCGCATGGACGACGAAATAGAAACAATCACTTTCCCCCAAGTTAGTAATTATATAAGCCACCTAAAAGTCCTTAAGTGGGCTACAAGGGATGTGATCACTAGCACACTACAAAATTTCAGATTTTTAAACACTTATATATAACTATAAGTTGGAAAACTGTTTTCACAACAAAAGCTTTTGTTTTTAAATACCCATATGACATGTTTAGTGTTGAATCTAGCTCTAATGCCAGCTGTCACAGAACCGACCAATTTATAAGAGCACAAGTACAAAAACAATCACCGAAATGATCAATTTCTTGCACTTGAGCCCATATAAACCCGGTAGTCAACTAAAACCACGAAGGATTTCAAACCAACTTGCATACAACCAAGATCACAATAATTCAACATAACACATCATACGTTACAATATTTCACAGATGGTTTGCAAATAGATCACAACACCTCAGAGTCATCGTTATTACAAAACAAGTCTTGCAAAGAACCGGAAGCAAATAGTTTAACTCACACACCCGAGTTCAAATACAAGTACTAGCTTGTTGATCACAACCCACAAAAGCATTCGGATAAGATAAATAGAGATCATGCCTGTGATCTAGTCTTCGTCACCCGCCAGGTGGAGACAATACTTACAAAAGCCCTGATAAAGAAGGTCATCTGCAACAAGAGGGATTAAACCCTGAGTACGAGAATGTACTCAGCTAGACTTACCCGTCGGAAACCAAAATAAATGCCACCAAGGATCATGCATAGCTTGATTTAGTGGATCTGGCTGACACTTTCTTTTTGCGGAAAAGCAGAAGTAACAATGATCAACTCTTAACCTGAACTAGTAGTGACTTTTAGCCATTAACCTATCATCTATATTAGCACATGTACTAAGCAATCATTTGACTAAGATGCAAACATTAATAACCATAGCAGGTATAAATCGTGGCAACATTATCATCATCATCCATTTAACCATATCGTTAAATTAATTGAATCTACATTGCCGCTGCTCAGTCAAGTTCTCACTATCCGGGAGAGATGATGATTCGAATCGATTCCTATCTAGCTAGAGGGGTATTCCTAACACAAACCTTGCTTTCCCCATCAGGGTCGCAAACAAGTCACCTTTGGTACAATTCAGGAGTCGCGAGTCCGATCAATGCCACAAAATCAGAGAACCACTCTGCCATGAGTGCTCAGTGACTTAACCCACCCTTGGGCTTATGCCAATGGCTCTCCGCACATCCTTACTGCCATCCAGATTGCGACCACTGCTCGCGTCCCTGGTCTAAATCGAGCTACTAGGCTTTGCGGTCCAAACAAGTTATCCGTCCAGCTAAATGTTAGGCTGCGTTCAACATGACATAAGGACATATAGCATATCAGTCCTTAAACAACACAGACAGAGTCACTATGTCCAAACCTACACAAGACTCCGCCCAGTCTTAATTCATTATTAACATGGTTCTTTTCTATGATAGCAAATATAGCCAACCGTGATCCACCTCATCCTAAAGCTTGCAGGTGATAGGAATCACCCGACTTCTACCGCACTAACATGGCTAAGCATTTAGTCCGTTCCTGAACTTAATTAGGATTCAAGTGCGATATCTGGACAAGGATAGATATATAATGCAACAATTGGTTCCAACCAATTCCTATACTTAATGCATCATCAATGAATAAAAGATACTCAAGATATTTGTAAAAACATGGGAGACTTAATATGCTCCGGGGCTTGCCTTTCAGGAAAGAGGACGGGTGGTGGTCAGGGCACTCGGGCAACTCCTCCTCGGCAGCTGCTTTGTCGATTGCTGAAACCTTAGGCTCCTCCTCCTGGCTCGCTCCCTCGAACTCCGGAAGCGTCACTCCCTCCGGCACACCTATTGCATGTATGCGCAAGATAAATATCATGGATGCACATGAACGAAGTTAGAAAAGCTCAAGGAATGCACATGCTTACTACAGTCCACATTTTCCGACTTAAGCTCTATTCAAATCACTTTAACTTACCAAGTTTATACAACCTAATGTACAATTGCTCATCTTTAGTTAAGGACCTAGCACCTGCACCTAAGCATGTTCTCAAGTTAGGCTAGCACCTAAACAATCAACAAGAACATCGCAACTGAGCATACACACAAACATTCGTAATTCAGCAAAACAGGAACTTATATAGTGGTACAGTAAACTGCTCATAATCGAAGATCTAGAAATTGAAATGATAGGCAACAAGACAATTTGGAAAGCTTATGAAATTGCCTACAATTCATTTTCAAACCTCAAGGCATGATTCCAACCTTTATTAGGTACAAACAAGAAAGAGAGCAAGCAAAACTGTGATCTAACTTTGAGTGATTGTAGCTCCTAAACTACTGGACCAAATGCCACCAAATTTTGAAAGGAGCTAGATACATGATTTATATACAACTTTTGTATTCACCACTTTCCCAGCAAACCAAATTATCATGGTGAACTTTGCAAAGTTCCCAGAACTGTCCAAAAAGACATAATGCAAGGAAATATTTATTAACTTATGTTGTAAACATATAATTGGATAAAACCAACTTTACTTACTTATCACACATATCACAAGAACACTAGAAAATAAAGTGTTCACCACCAATTCATTTCTTTTAATGCCTTTCTTAATTTATTTAATTATTTAAGAGGAATGATAAACATATATGAAAACTGCACCATTTAATCTATAAAAATTACAGTAGGTACTACATGCTCCAAGTAGGCTACTGTAAAATTTTCACATCATTTGAACAAGTATAACATCCTACACAAAAATGACAAGGCATAAAGGCTTAAAATGACATAATTAGGAAACCCTAGTGAAAAGTGTCAAGCAACAGATTTTATATTTTTCCTAGCATCCTTAAGGTACTAGGACATCCTCAAATAAATTTCATGGTCATTGGATTCATATATAAATTACTAAAATTCACACAAGGATCATTCAATGATCAAAGGAAAATCTATAACTCAAAAACCATACATGCACTGACTCTTAAATTTTTACCAGAGTTTCTACTCATCAAGAAGAGCTTACCAACAAAAGTTCATAATTTTTGGAGCACAAGAACTCAAGATATAAATTAAACAATTTTGCATTCATTTAAAAACACATTATATTTTTCCACTACAAGTGTTCATATTATATTTTTCCTAAATACAAGTGTTCATATTATATTTTTCCTAAATACTACACTTCACCATGATCCTAACAAAATTGGAACCACCCAATTTGGATTTATAAAATTGGAGATACAATTTTTACAAAACAGTAATCAAATCTGAGTTATTTGAACTATCCTTTGAATACTCAGTCACTGTGAGGCAGGGTCCACGACCCAGGAGGGCCCGCATGTCAGCGACATGAAAAATAGGGGATGGCGCGGTATCAACGGAGCTCGCCGGCGGTGACTTTTCCGATGACGGCACCGGCGCGACCGTGATCTCTGAGTCCCCCCGAACCTATTAAGCTACCTAGCTTAGCCTATTGCTGGAGCCAACGACGACGACGGCGTTGATGGCGGCACGACGGAGTGGCTCGACGGTGAGATGCCAGCGTAGGCCATGGTAGCTCGACCCACTGCTACGACGAGCTACTACATGCTATGGCGGAGCTAACGCAAACTGTAACACCCAAAAATTTTACTACAAATTAGCAATTAATTCTTAGCCTTTTTTACATTTTCTAGGTATTTTCAACTTGGGCCAAATAATAAATATTGGATAAATAAAATAAAGTATAAGGTTTAGAAACTTGTTTGTTGCATTCATGCCGAAGCATATTGTTTTTGGTTGAGTGTAGGGCTGATGATTTGAAGTTGAATTCAAATCCCAATGGAATTTGGCTTAGAATTGAAAATAGAGAAAATAGATTTGGAAAAGGGTTTGATTTTGAAAAAAATCCATCTTCTTCCATTCTGGCCCAACCCCGAATTCAGGCCTGGCCTTTCCTGCCCGCACTGGCCCGCAACGGCACTACACGCGGCCCAGCCTGTCGCACCGGCCCACTCGGTGGCCTGCCCCGCACAACAGCACTGGCCCGCACCACGTGGCCCTTTTTCTCCTCCCGCGCGCACACTACACGCTAGCACACGGCCCAGCCCAGCACCCCGGCTCGCCCAGCCTTCATCACCCAAAGCCACCATGTCGCTCGCCCTCTCTCTCTCTCAGGCCCTGCCCATCAGCACCGACCCTTTCCTTCTTCCTCGCGCTGCTTCTTTCCTTTCTTACTCCCGGTAATGGCGCTCCCATGTATGGCAAGCCACCGCGCCGGCGTTCCTACAAGGAAAGCGCCCAATCTTGCCCTCGCCCCCGCTTCCCTTCCTATTTCTGCTCATCGTCCAGCCTATAAAACCCTGAGCCGAGCCCTGCCTTCTCTCCCATCCTCTGTTCGTAGCCGAATCCCACCGCCACCGTAGCACTCCCTCGCCCACACCTCTGAACTCAACGTCGACGTGCCTCAAAGCTCTACAGTGAGCTTCCATGCCCGTAGGTACCTTCTATTTGAAGTTTTGGTGACGAGTTCCTTGGATTCCCCCTCACCCATGTGTTCTTCCTCTCTCTAGATCGCCGCCACCGTCGAACCACTGCTTCGGAGTCTCCCTAGCCGCCGCACTTCGTTCCATCCAACTCACGGTGAGCTCCCCATCCTTCCCGTGCCATTAGTTCTCTGTTTTGTGTGCTAGGACATCATACCGGTGATCCCTAGTTGACGCCGGCCATGGAGCCGCTGTGGAACCGAGCCACTAGCGTGATTCCACCCCCGATTTGCCTCTCAACGAGTTCGCGAGGTTCCGTAGATCGTGTATATGCTTTTGTTTCATCTCGAGATGGCTGGAACCACCGTACCGGAGGTTCGCCGCTGTGACTGCCTTGCCGACGGCCATGGTGTGCTCGTCGGAGTTCCTGTGTAGCGGCGCAAGACTCACTGTGCCATCCGATCGGCTCTAGATGGTCGGGATTAGATCCCACCGGTTGGATCATATTCGGTCCACCAGTTGGGCCACGGACGCGGTCTGCAGTGCCACATCAGTGCACCCATGCATGCATGGTGCACTGCACCAACTAGAGGGCACCACGCGTTCGCCCAGTCAGCCGCAGGTCAAACCCGCAATCAGCCACGCGCATTTTGCAAAAAAACCCCTCTATTTTCATAGAATCAACCCGCGGTACTCATCAGTTCAAAAGAATTTCTATTCAGTCCTGTTTTTATTCACTTTAGACCCTATATTTTCTAGATTTGGTGCCCGTAGTCCTATAACCGTGGATATTTATATTTTTAATTGTTTTAATTCAAAAATAGGTTTAGTTTATTTATAGGAATGCCATTACATCTTATTTCATGCATAACTTTCGCGTTTTAAGTCTAATTTGAGTGATTCTTTCGCTCACGTGTTCATAGCAATGCATAGAATAGATTTACAAGCTTTTCAACTTATGTTTTCACTATTTGGTGTACTGTTCTAATGGAAGTCTATCTTGTATGCATGTAATGATTGGTATGATGCTTGATTGGTGATTTGATCACGATTAGAGGGTGAGCCATTTGAGGTGACTGAGGACCCACAGTAGGATCAGCAGTACTTCTAGGACAACTTTGAGGAAGGAAAGTGTACCAAAGGCCCCTTGTTATCTATGAACTATTACCATTCATATTCATGCATGTGTTTAATGTGAAATGCCTTTAAGGACTTTACCTAGATGATTCCTTGTACCACATATCCTTGATACCTGAGGTTTTTGGGTAGGCATTTTGGATAGATGCTGCAGCGCTTAACATGAAATAATTGTTAAACATGATTAAAGGCTATATGCAATGTGATAAAATGGAGCTTTTTAGCAATAGATAGGGGGCTAGAGTACGGGGTTGAGTATTCTAGTGCCTCTCCCTAAGGACTTTATCCTGAAGCGGCAACCCAGGAGGGACCATACAACCCCGAGTGTCATATGGCTCTGACTTTAACCTATTAACTAGATTGTACTAGCTCGTCTGTAGCTCCAGTAAGGGGTAAGAGGGTATCTTTCCTTTTTCTGTTAGGATGTGCACCGTGTTGCGATGCCCACGTGTGCCATTCCTTTGTAGGTACGACTTGTTAGTGTAACTAGCTAAGGGTTTCATAGTGAAACTCTGCCACACTTCCTAGGAAGAGGTGTAGTGGCTTTCGCGAACCCCGGCATTGGGAATCATGGCTCAGTGGGTAAAGATGTACAATTTCTGTAGAAATAATTAACCTGTTATAACAGCCGTGCTCACGGATACGAGCGGTCTGGATCCTTCAAGATTAGTGGTTACTATGGATGGTTGCAAATTGAGATAAACATGATTATACTTTAATACCACTTGGGAATTGGGACTATTCATTAAAGTAGTATTTTAGGATGCTAAAAATTGATCAACTAAAATTGCAAACCGTAGTCAAACAGTGTCAAGCCTTTTGAGTTTCATAGATCCCTTTGATATACTTGCTAAGCATGGTGAGCTTACACTTGCTTTACATCTAATGAAAATCCTGGATGGGTAACAGATAATGGATATGAAGAGTTCCCATAGGATGTCTAGGACTACTAGGGAGACGTTCACTAGTTGGAGTCCCTGTGGTAGTTTGGGCTAGTTATTTCCGCTGTGTTTGTAATAATATTGCCATTGAGCAAACTTTGTATTAACTTTATGATGAGATATGTGATGTAATAAGTACTTTACTTTGATACTATTGCAATTTGCGATATATGTGTGTGTTTGGACATCCTGGGTGCACATATATGAGTACTTGGTTTTGCTATGCAAAATTGGGTGCGACAAATTGGTATCAGAGCTATAACTGACTGTAGGACGAACAACCTAGTTAGAAATGGATGTTTCTAGGCTCACATTATCTTTATTTTACTACCTTTAATTTGCTATAAAATTTTTGCTTATATCATGTTCTTTATCTGTTGCCAAAAATTATTTTGTTCTAATACTCAACCTTTTCATTCTTGTAGATGGCCCATACCAAGCAGACCCCGCGTAAGAGGACCATCCTGATGCCCACCAGGAGGACCAGGTTCACATTGGGCAAGCGAGTCCCAGCACATCTAGTGGAAGCTCTGAGGAACCAGGAAGAGGAACCGCCTGTGGAGGTGCCCATCGGGGAACCTCTGGAGGACTTGCTGGAAGATCCAATGGATGAAGAAATAGAAGAGGGACCCATGTTCGAGGAGCCCATTGAGATAGAGGAGTCTGAGGAGGATCCTATGGAGGAGCATGAACAAGGTGGATAGGAGGGAGCTGGTGACCCCGACGATGGAGCTGACTCAGATGATTCTGATGCTGATGGAGGTGATGACGGTGGAGATGGTGGTGATGATGGAGGAGACGGTGGAAATGGGGGTGATGACAATGATGATGATCACAATGCACTGTTGGCTCAGGGATGGACCGTGGAGATCCACTATGACTTGGAGGGTGATGCCTACTACCACCCTAGGCTTCTCGCACTTGTACATCACTACCACCCCGGAGGCACTGTTTAGTACAGGACGGAGCATTGGACCCACCCTGACTACACCGGCTTCTGGGAAATAGAAGTGTACATCCGAGAGGGGACTTGGGTGCGCTACATCCACTGTGCCACCACTGCATGGCTCACACATGTGGCCATCATCAGGGACGTAGCTCGACAGGCGTTGATGGTCAACCGCGATCGCCACTTCGATGACATCGCCTAGGAGGACGACTGATATCTTCCCTATTGTCAGAGCGGATAGTCTACATGCAACATCGCTGCACCACTTGGAGAGGTGAACCTGAGGCTGAGTCCTACCTTGTTGTGCTTGGCTGAGACCAACACTGACTTGGATCAGACCCTGGACGAGCTCGATGTCATGGGGAAGGCCTATATGTAGCTTGCCCGTGAGAACGCTACACGGAAGCAACAGCTAGGAGGTCTAGATGTGGAAGTGCCAGGAGTACCTGCTCAGTCACCCCTGAGGAATAGAGGAGAGTTTGGAGACCCCAGCACCAGCACCAACATCGACCCGTACCCATAGGAGATTCCTAAAATATGTAATAAACACGCGTAGTTACGCGAGAGAGTATTTAGTTTCTTTCTTTTAATGGTTGGACAAGTGTTAGTTGCATGGTTGGATGTTTATCATTATGAATAATGTTTGATTTGGATCTTTGATATGATTGTGATTACTTGTGGGCATGTCCACAGTCATTTAGTTAAGGTTAAGGTTTACGGATATTATGAATAAATAGTTGGGTTTCGTTTTATCATGCTGTCCATTCTGTATCATTCTGAGCAGTCTGTCCTTATCAGTTCATATCTCATAATCTAGATGTCCAATGGTCATGAAAAATTTATGGAGATAAGTAGACTTCAACATCTTTCTTTTGGCTCTGGAGTCACCTTAATACCTATTATAAATTGTGAGATACAGCTGTTGTAAGTTGAGGTTTCTGTGCTGTTAGAATTCTGGAACAGTACTTCTTGTCGTCTTTATTTGACTAAGTAAACTTAAGAATCTGAAAAAGTGTCCTAAATGAAAGTTGTAGATAATTTCATAAGCTTTCCATAAAGGTAAAATACGCAATCATATGATAAATAGAGAGTGAGATATACTCGTTTTTCTAAACTGCTGTTGTCCAACTCGCCGGAAAAGTTCAGAACAAATATCTTCTTGTATACCCTACATATATCTCTTGCCTACACCTACTCTTGTTACACCAGTATCTTTTAAGAGTTATATGCTTGGACATGTGAGACTTATATGATGCATCTACAGATGGTGAACACCAGGAGGAACAACCAGGGAGGCGAGGAACTGCCACCACCTCCCCCAGTCACCATGGAGCAGCTGATGATGATGCAGACATAGTTTCTTTAGCATATGGCCCAGAATATGCAGAAGATGGGGCAAGGGAATGGGAATGCACCCCCTTATGCCAGAGATAAGAGGGGAGAGTTCCTGAAAGGACACCCACCTATATTCAAGCACTCTGCCGACCCACTCCAGGCTGACGACTGGCTACATGCCATTGAGAGGCAACTGGAGATTGCTCAGTGTGATGATAAGGAGAAGGTCTTATATGCTTCTGGACAGTTGCAAGGAGCTGCACTGGACTGGTGGGACTCATTCCACTTTGGCCATACCAAAGCTAATCCCATCACTTGGGCCAAGTTCCGCAGTGCCTTTCGCACTCACCATGTGCCTATAGGACTGATGAAGCTGAAGAAGAAGGAGTTCTTAGCTCTCAAGCAAGGGAGCATGACCATTGCTGAATCTCATGACAAGCTCATACAATTGTCATGGTATGCACCAACTGAGGTAGATGAGGACGAAAAGAGGCAGGAGCTATTTATGGAGGGCTTAAATGATGGTCTCCAGTACCAGCTGTTGTCTCATACCTTTGCTAACTTCCAGTAGCTGGTGGACAAGGCTTTAGTGATTGAGAACAAGCGCCGCCAGATGGAGGACAAAAAGAGGAAGTTTCAGGGACAACAATCCGGGAGCAACTCTTGCTTTCGTGCCAACCCTCAACAAGCTCAACCTCAGCAGCGCTATCAAGGTCAGACAGATCCCAACCACAACCAGCAACCCCAGCATGCACAACAGCAGCAGCAGCCCAATAATGTACCTATAAGGAACAATGCACCCAATGCTCCACAGAGGAATGGCGCACCAAAAGCGCCAAATGCAGTTAATGATAATAAATGCTTCAATTGTGGAGAGTCAGGACATTACTCCAACAGATGCCCCAAGAAGATGGCTAACTCACAGAAGAATTATGTTCGGGGAAAGGTGAACCATGTGACTGCTGAAACAGCTCAGGAGGCACCAGATGTGGTGATCGGTATGTTTTTGGTCAACTCAAACTCAGCTACAGTACTTTTTGATTTTGGTGCTCTGCATTCCTTCATAGCATATACATTCATAAAGAAGCATGGTATTCCAGTAAGTGTTATGAAGAAACACATGTTAGTAAGCTCACCTAGAGGGGTAATGAAAGCAGAGTGGATATGTTTAGCTGCTAGTCTCAGCATAAGGGGGTAGAATTTCAAGCAAATCTTGTAGTCATAAACTCCACCGGTATTAATGTCATCTTGGGTATGGATTGGTTAAGGTTGCAGAAAGTAGTTATTAATTGTGGCAATAGTCCTATAAATCTTACCACTTCATCTGGAGAGGAAGTTGTGTATGTGGCAACTTAGTCAGCTGTAGAAATCTACCGGGTTAATCAGTTGGAGGGCACAACCTTAGAAGATATAAGGATAGTAAATGAGTACCCAGATGTCTTCCCTTAGGAATTGTTAGGTATGCCACTTGAATGAGACATCGAGTTTATAATTGAACTTTTACCTAGAACTGCACCCATAGCTAAGAGACCCTATAGAATGGGAGTGAATGAATTAGCAGAACTTAAGAAACAATTAAGGGAATTGTTAGATAAGGGTTATGTTCAACCTAGTTCTTCACCTTGGGGTGCACTAGTACTGTTTGTAGAAAAAAGGATGGTACACAGAGGATGTGCATAGATTATAGGTCACTTAATGAGGTCACAATTAAGAACAAGTACCCACTGCCTAGAATTGATGACCTATTTGACCAGTTGAAAGGGGCTTGTGTGTTTTCCAAGATCGACCTTCGATCTGGATACCATCAGTTGAGTATAAGATGTACTGACATCCCCAAAACTGCTTTTGTGACCTGATATGGACTGTATGAGTTCAGAGTCATGTCTTTTGGTCTGACAAATGCACCTACTTACTTCATGTATCTGATGAACAAAGTGTTCATGGAGTACCTTGACAAGTTTGTCATCATGTTCATTGATGACATATTAGTGTACTCTAAGAATGAAGAGGAACATGAAGAACATTTGAGGTTGGTGTTGCAGAAGCTTAGAGAACATTAGCTTTATGCCAAGTTTAGCAAATGTGAGTTCTAGCTAAAAGAAGTATCTTTCCTTGGTCACATAATCTCTAATGGAGGAGTAGCAGTGGATCCTAAGAAGGTTAGAGATGTGTTGAGTTGGAAGCCACCTAAGGATGTTAGTGAGATTTGGAGTTTTCTGGGTATGGCTGGGTATTATAGGAGATTCATCAAGGGATTCTCTAAGTTAGCCAAGCCCATGACTGCCTTGTTAGAAAAGAAATCCAAATTTGTATGGACTAAGCAATGTCAGGAAAGTTTTGAGGAGTTGAAGAAGAGATTGACTTCTGACCTAGTGCTTATCTTACTAGATCTCACCAAAAGCTTCTCTATCTACTGTGATGCCTCACGGAAAGGTCTAGGTGGTGTTCTTTTGCAAGAAGGCAGAGTTGTTGCCTATGCATCTAGATAGCTAAGAAAACATGAGTTAAATTATCTGACTCATGATTTGGAATTAGCAGCTATGGTGCATGCTCTTAAGATTTGTAGGCATTACTTGATTGGTCATAAGTGTGAGATTTATATGGATCATAAGAGTTTGAAGTACATATTCACATAGTCAGATCTGAATCTAAGGCAGCACAGATGGCTAGAGTTAATCAAGGATTATGATTTGGATATACACTATCACCTAGGAAAGGCTAATGTTGTAGTAGATGCCCTGAGTAGGAGGAGTTATGTGAACATGGCCTATACAACTCAGCTACCTAAAGAGTTGTGTGAGGAGTTCAAATACCTAAATTTGGGTATTGTGGCCAACACCATTGAGTTAGAGGTAGAACCTACTCTGGAACAAGAGATTCGTAAAGGACAGCTGAATGATGAGAGGATCAAGGATATTGTGGAGCGTATAGTGATTGGTAAAGCCCTAGGATTCCGCATGGATGATCAAGGGATAGTATGGTTTGGCAAAAGGATTTGTGTGCCAGAAGTGAAATCTATTAGGGAGTCTATCTTAAGGGAAGCTCATGACTCAGCCTATTCCATACACCCAGGGAGTACTAAAATGTATATTGATCTTAAAGAGAGATACTGGTGGTATGGACTAAAGAGAGATGTAGCTGAACATGTGGCCATATGTGACACGTGCCAAAGAGTAAAGGCAGAACATCAGAGGCCAATAGGTTTGCTACAACCTATGAAGATACCCAAGTGGAAATGGGAAGAAGTTGTGATGGACTTTATAGTTGGATTACCCCGTACATAGAGAGGATCTGACTCTATCTGGGTAATTGTGGACCGTCTGACAAAAGTGGCACATTTCATTCCGGTCAAGGTAACTTATTCGGGTGCAAAGTTGGTAGAGTTATACATGGAAAGGATTGTATGTTTACATGGAGTACCAAAGAAGATTGTTTTGGATAGGGGTACACAGTTCACATCACATTTTTGGTAGAAATTGCATGAGTCAATGGATACGAAGTTGAACTTTAGCTCAGCTTACCATCCGTAGATTGATGGACAGACCGAGAGAACAAATCAGATCTTAGAGGATATGCTAAGAGCTTGTGCTCTGCAGTATGGGACAAGTTGGGATAAGAGTTTACCTTATGCCGAATTCTCCTATAATAATAGCTAACAAAAGAGTCTCAAGATGGCACCGTTTGAGGCATTGTATGGCAGGAAGTGCAGAACCCCATTGTTTTGGAATCAAATGGGGGAAAGTCAAGTCTTTGGACCAGATGTTTTGTAACTGGTAGAAAAACAATTACAAACAATAAGGCAAAACTTGAAAGTTGCACAGTCTCGATAGAAAAGCTATGCGGACACGAGGAGAAGAGATTTGGTGTTTGAAATAGGTGACTTTGTCTATCTCAAAGTTTAACCTATGAAAGGAGTTAAGAGATTTCATACCAAGGGAAAGTTGTCACCCAAGTATGTGGGACCATTCAAGATCATCAACAGGAGAGGAGAAGTTGCTTACCAGCTAGAATTACCAGAGCAGCTTTTAGGTGTTCATGATGTCTTCCATGTGTCACAACTTAAGAAATGTTTGACAGTACCTAAGGAACAACTACCTTTGGAAGAACTGGATATCTGAGGGGATCTATCATACAAAGAATATCTAGTGAGAATCTTGGAAACAGCGGAGAGAATCACAAGGAGCAAAATAATAAGAATGTGCAAGGTTCAGTGGAACAGACATTCAGTGGATGAGGCAACTTGGGAAAGAGAGGAAGATCTGAAAACTGACTGACGAAGATCTGCAAACTGACTATCCCAATCTCTTTTGAACCATCTGAATCTCAAGGACGAGATCCATCTTAAGGGGGTAGGTTTGTAACACCCAAAAATTTTACTATAAATTAGCAATTAATTCTTAGCATTTATTACATTTTCTAGGTATTTTCAACTTAGGCCAAATAATAAATATTGGATAAATAAAATAAACTATAAGGTTTAGAAACTTGTTTGTTGCATTCATGCCGAAGCATATTGTTTTTGGTTGAGTGTAGGGTTGATGATTTGAAGTTGAATTCAAATCCCATGGGAATTTGGCTTAGAATTGAAAATAGAGAAAATAGATTTGGAAAAGGGTTTGATTTTGAAAAAAATCATCTTCTTCCATTCTGGCCCAACCCTGGATTCAGGCCCAGCCTTTCCTGCCCACACTGGCCCACAACGGCACCATACGCGGCCTAGCCTACCGCACCGGCCCACTCGGCGGCCTGCCTCGCACGATAGCACTGGCCCACACCGCGCGGCCCTTTTTCTCCTCCCGCGTGCACACCACACGCCAGCATGTGGCCTAGCCCAGCACCCCGGCTTGCCTGGCCTTCATCACCTGAAGCCATCGCACCGCTCGCCCTCTCTCTCTCTCTCACTACGCTCCAGCCCCACCCGTCAGCGCCAGCCCTTTCCTTCTTCCTTGCGTTGATTCTTTCCTTTCTTTCTCCCAGTAATGGCGCTCCCATGTACGGCAAGCCACCGCGTCGGCGTTCCTGTAGGGAAAGCGCCCGATCTCGCCCTCACCCCCACTTCCCTTCCTATTTCCACTCACCGTCCGGCCTATAAAACCCTGAGCCAAGCCCCGCCTTCTCTCCCATCTTCTGTTCGCAGACAAATCCCACCGCCGCTGTAGCACTCTCTAGCCCGCACCTCTAAACTCGACGTCGACGTGCCTCGAAGCTCCGCAGTGACCTTTCACGCCCGTAGGTACCTTCTATTTGAAGTTTTGGTGATGGATTCCTTGGATTCCCCCTCACCCACGTGTTCTTCCTCTCTCCAGATCGCCGCCACCATCGAACCACTACTTCAGAGTCTCCCCGGCTGCCGCACTTCATTCCATCCAACTCATGGTGAGCTCCCCATCCTTCCCGTGCCTTCAGTTCTCTGTTTTGTACGCTCGGACATCGTACCGGTGATCCCTAGTTGACACCGGCCATGGAGCCGCTGCGGAACCGAGCCACCAGCGTGATTCCACCCCTGATTTGCCTCTCAACAAGTTCGCGAGGTTCTGTAGATCGTGTATATGCTTTTGTTTCGTCTCAAGATGGCTGGAACCACCGTACTAGAGGTTCGCCACCGTCACTGCCTTGCCGACGGCCATGGTGTGCTCCCCGGAGTTCCTGTGCAGCGGCGCAGGACTCACCGTGCCATCCGATCGGCTCTGGACGGTCGGGATAAGATCCCACCGGTTGGATCATATTCGGTCCACCAGTTGGACCATGGACGTGGTCTGCAGCGCCACATTAGCGCGCCCATGCGTGCGTGGTGCACCATGCCAACCAGAGGGTGCCACACGTTTGCCTAGTCAGCCGCAGGTCAAACCCGTAGTCAGCCGCGCGCATTTTGCAGAAAACCCCTCTGTTTTTGTAGAATCAACCCGCGGTACTCATCAGTTCAAAAGAATTTCTATTTAGTCCTATTTTTATTCACTTTAGACCCTATATTTTCCAGATTTAGTACCCGCAGTCCTATAACCGTGGATATTTATATTTTTAATTGTTTTAATTCAAAAATAGGTTCAGTTTATTTATAGGAATGCCATTACATCTTATTTCATGCATAACTTTTGTGTTTTACGTCTGATTTGAGTGATTCTTTCGCTCACGTGTTCATAGCAATGCGTAGAATAGATTTATAAGCTTTTGCAACTTATGTTTTCACTGTTTGGTGTACTGTTCTAATAGAAGTCTATCTTGTATGCATGTAATGATTGGTATGATGCTTGATTGGTGATTGGATCATGATTAGAGGGTGAGCCATTTGAGGTGACTGAGGACCCACAGTAGGATCAGCAGTACTTCTAGGATGACTTTGAGGAAGGCAAGTGTACCAAAGGCCCCTTGTTACCTATGAACTATTACCATTCATATTCATGCGTGTGTTTAATGTGAAATGCCTTTAAGGACTTTACCTAGATGATTCCTTGTACCACATATCCTTGATACCTGAGGTTTTTGGGTAGGCATTTTGGATAGATGCTGCAGCGCTTAACATGAAATAATTGTTAAACATGATTAAAGGCTATATGCAATGTGACTAAATGGAGCTTTTTAGCAACAAATAGGGGGCTAGAGTACGGGGTTGAGTATTCTAGTGCCTCTCCCTAAGGACTTAATCCTAAAGCGACAACCTAGGAGGGACCGTACAACCCCGAGTGTCATATGGCTCTGACTTTAACCTATTAACTAGATTGTACTAGCTCATCTATGGCTCCAGTAAGGGGTAAGAGGGTATCTTTCCTTTTTCTGTTAGGGTGTGCACCGTGCTACGATGCCCATGCATGCCATTCCTTTGGAGCTATGACTTGTTGGTGCAACTAGCTAAGGGTTTCATAGTGAAACTCTGTCACACTTCCTAGGAAGAGGTGTAGTGGGTCTCATGAACCCTAGCATTGGGAATCACGTCTCGGTGGGTAAAGATGTACAATTTCTGTAGAAATAATTAACCTATTATAATAGCCATGCTCACGGATATGAGCGGTCTGGATCCTTCAAGATTAGTGGTTACTATAGATGGTTGGGAATTGAGATAAACATGATTATACTTTAATATCACTTGGGAATTGGGACTGTTCATTAAAGTAGTATTTTAGGATGCTAAAAATTGATCAACTAAAATTGTGAACCGCAATCAAACAGTGTCAAGCCTTTTGAGCTTCATAGATCCCTTTGATATACTTGCTAAGCATGGTGAGCTTACACTTGCTTTACATCCAATGAAAATCCTGGATGGGTAACAGATAATGGATATGAAGAGTTCCCGAAGGATGTCCAGGACTACTAGGGAGACGTTCACCAATTGGAGTCCATGTGGCAGTTTGGGCTAGTTATTTCCGCTATGTTTGTAATAATATTGCCATTGAGCAAACTTTGTATTAACTTTATGATGAGATATGCGATGTAATAAGTAATTTACTTTGATACTATTGCAATTTGTGATATATGTGTGTGTTTGGACACCTTGGGCGGACATATATGAGTACTTGGTTTTGCTATGCAAAATTGGGTGCGACACACACCGAAGCAAGGCACACGGTGGTCGGAGGCGGGGTGGCCATGATGATGGGCCACGGCGGTGGAACGCAGGCGAGGAACGCGCACGGCACAATGGCTTACCAGGCGCCGCTAGTGAGCAAATGTGGGCGCGGGGTGATGGTGGAAGCACAATGGAGCTCCTGAGGTGGTGTTTGAGCGATGCGGCACAGGGTTGTGCCATCAATGGCGACGGCGGCGAGCTGCGCTATGTGATGCTACTACATGGCTATGGGAGAGACGAAGGAGGAGGTAGGGAAAGCAAATGCGAGTGAGGAGTCACGGGCGAGCGCTGCGGGTTGAAGTGAAGCGCCGAGGCCCAACATGGCCTCAATAGGTAGGCGGCCAGTGACGCGCGGCACCACGTGGCGGTGAAGCTCTGCTGCCGGTCGGGTACTGTAGCTCGCCATCAGTGTTTCATTCTGAGCCTGATAGTGTGACTTGGTGGCCTTCCCTCTCCTAATCTGTTGGTCATCAACGAAAATAGTCAAGATAAAAGTTGTAGCCCTATGTACCAGCTACAACTTCTATTAAAAGACCAAGACCTAATTCTTCAAGAATCATGAGTAAACTCATTGCCAAGTCGAGCAAATGAAACTAAAATGGGCTTTGTGACTTAGAAATTATTTAGAGCCTCCAAATGGACCTCAAAACTAACTTGTGGGCCCCTTTTGAGCATGTTCTGCACATTTTCATGACTTGGCCTCTAAACAAAGTTTGTTCCTCATATAATTTGCTACAACTTTGCTTTAGGTTGCTCAGATATGTAAACAATCTAAGCTATACTTTTTAAATAGTCAAACCAAGGAGCTCTAGAGGTCAACACTAGTCAAACCATGACTTGGAAACTTAATTAGGTAAAATGATCAACATGAACATTGTTCCTAATGACATTCTAAGTATAACTAAGTTGCTTGAGAGGATAATTATCCACACCACACATTGGTCACCCCCAATTCAAGCATCACATGTCTTGAAACAAGGAAAAACAAGTGACTTTGTTACTTCTGTTTCAAAACCATGTTTCATGTGTTTCATGAATTTGTGGCATTGTACTAGCTAACCATGTTTCACTAAATTGAGTTGCACATGTTGCACTTGAGTGTTACACACTATTCATTTCCTAAAACAAACACACATAAAATATAACAATATGTTGCAATGTTTCAAAAGCATGTTTCATACAATTCTAAGCTCATGAATGGATGAATGATGCTCATGTTTATGAAATGCAAGTGCAAATGTGGAAGCCAAACACCTAGGGTGTTATAAAGCCTGTCCCCGAGGGACCCCGGGTTTATGAACTCGATGAGTTCTATAAGCTTTTTAGTCTCTATTTCTACTGTTTGGTGTACTGTTCTAATAGAAGTATATTTGTATGCATGTGATGATTGGAATGGATGCTTGATTGGTGAATTAAAACAAGTTTAGATGGTGATTGGTTTGAGGTTGCTGAGGATCAATTGGGTGACCAGCAGTACTAGGAAGGAAACTTTGAAGAAGGCAAGTGTAGCAAAGGCCCCTTGTACCCATGAATTCTATAATTCATATACATGCTTGGGTTTAAATTTGAATTACCTTTAAGGACTTTACCTAGATTACTATTTGTACCACATATCCATGTTACCTATGGTTTGGGATCCATTTTGGATAGATGCTGCAGCGCTCAACATTAAATAATTGTTAAGCATGACTAAAGGTATTATGCAATATGTAAAATGGAGCTTTTTAGCAACAATTAGGGGGCTAGAGTACTGGGTTGAGTGCTCTAGTGCCTCTCCATAAGGACTTAATCCTGAAGCGGATACCCTGGAGGTTTCGTACAACCTCGAGTGTCAAATGGCTCTGACTTTAACCTGTTAACTAGTTTGTACTAGCTCGTTTGTAGCTTTCCATAGGGGCAAGAGGGGGCACTAGTTGGTATGTTTCTTTTCCTCCTAGGGTGTGTACCGTAGCGCGACCATGAGTGCCACTCCTAGAGGAGGGCTACATACGGCTAGACGGCTAAAACCTTAGTAGCTATGACTTGTTAGTGCGACTAGCGAAGGGTTACGTAGTAAAACCCTGCCACACTTCCTAGGTAGATGTGATGTGGGCTTTGCAAACCCCAACATTGGGAATAATAGCTCGGTGGGTAAAGTTGTACAATTTCTGCAAAAATATTTACCTTGTTATAGCAGCCAGGCTCACAAATACGAGCGGCCTGGATCCTTCATGATTTGTGGTTACTATGGATGATGGGGAATAGACATAATCTTGATTATTCATTATCACGACTTGGGTTGGGTTTATTCACTAAAGTAGTAATTGAGGATGCTAAAACTTGACCAACTAAAATTGCTAACCGTAGTCAAACCATGTCTAGCCTTTGAGCCTCATAGACCCCTTTGTTATACTTGCTAAGCATGGTGTGCTTACACATGTTTTACATTCAATGAAAATCCCAGATGGGTAACAGATAATGCATATGAAGAGTTTCCAGAAGATGTCCAGGATTACTAGGGTGATGTCCCCCAGTTGGAGTCCCTGTGGTGTCTTGGGCTTACTTCTCTACTTTATGTAATAATGTTGCCGATGAGCAAGACTTGTGATAACTATGTGATGAGATATGTGATGTAATAAAGTACTTTACTTTGATATTATTGCAATTTGAGATTATATGTGTGTTTGGACATCCTAGACGCACATATGTGAGCACTTGGTTTTGTTATGCAAAATTGGGTGTGACACACTAACCCGGCACGCCGAGGCGAGCGATGCCCGGTCCGCCAAGCATCCACCGCCGGTTGGCTGGGGAGATCTATGACGTCACTAGGGCACCATGGATGGGTGCTCCCCTCACCCATAGGATGGCAGGTCAAAGGGGATCTTGCCCTCGACGCGACCTAGCTCTGCCCCATGGTCTTCGGGGGAGGACCAACTCCGCTTCCTCCGTGGCCCCCTAGGGGTCCATTGCGAGGGGTCAACATGGTGAGCAGGGTGCCACCGTAGCACCTTCACTGGTCAAAGGTACCAATCACCTTTGGCCACCAAGACTACCCACGACATGTCCCTAGCCTAGGCCGTTTCCCACTCATTGTCAGCACCATCATCGGACGGGCGCACCTCATGAAGGTGCTGATGAACGGCAGGAGCAGCCTTAACATCCTCTATGCCAACACCCTTGACCACATGGGGATCTTGAGGAAGGACCTCTATCTAGGCGGGGCTTCCTTCTTTGAGGTCATCCCCGAAACACAAGCCACTCCTCTCAGAAGCATCCGACTCCCCATTACATTCGGGGACCCTACCAACTTCTAAAAGGAGGTTCTTGACTTCAAGGTGGTCGTTCCCTTCCATGCTCTATTGGGGTGGCCATTCTACGTGAAGTTCATGGTCATCCCACACTATGGCTGCCTGAAGCTCTAGATGCCTAGCCCAAGAGGGGTCATTGTGGTCACCTCCTCCATGGTTGAGGCATACCACTACAAGCAGGAGGGCATGGCCCTCACCATGGCTAACGTCGCCGCCACTGACTTCTCCTAAATTCGGTGCCAGCTGGGTCAGGAGCACCCAAATAGCTCAAAAGGAAGCCTAGCGATGGCCTTCTACCTAGCCGATGATACCAAGTTAGTCTAGATCTATCCTCAAGATCCTGAGAAGCAACTCTGTATTGGCACTGGCATGTCCCTGGACATGGAAGTGGCCCTTATAGAGTTCCTATGTGACAACACCCACATCTTCGCATGGAAGCCCTCCAACATGCTCAGCATCACTCACAAGATCGCCGAGCACCGCCTCAACATCAAAGCCAATGACAAGCCGCTGCAGCAATGCCTCCGCCGCTTTGATGAAGAGAAGCGCAATGCAATTGTGTGAGGAGTTCACTAGGCTTCTAGACGCCAGCTTCATCAGGGAGGTCTAGCACCCCGACTGGCTAGCCAACCCTATCCTGGTCAAGAACAAGAATGGGAAATGGAGAATGTGCATTGACTACACTAGCCTCAATAAGGCTTGCCCAAAGGACCCATTCCCCCTTCCTCAAATTGACAAGGTTGTCGACTCCACTGCAGGCTGTGAGGCTCTCTGCTTTCTAGATGCATACTCTGGGTACCACTAGATCGCAATGGATCCCTCTGATCAGCTAGCCACCTCTTTCATCACCCCCTTTGGCGCTTTCTGCTATGATTCCATGCTGTTCGGCCTTCGAAACGCTGGGGCCACCTTCCAGCAGTGCTTGCAGTAGTGTTTTAGGGAGCAAATCGGCCGCAACCTGGATGTATGTACATTGATAACATCGTCGTCAAGTCTCGAGTAGCCACACAATAGATCAGTGACCTAGAGGAAACATTTCCAACCTTTAGGCCAATTACATCAAGCTCAACCTGGAGAAGTGCGTGTTTGGAGTCCCTACCGGGAAGCTCCTAGGCTTTATTGTCTCCGAGCGTGACATTGAGGCCAACCCTGAGAAGATCTCCATGATCATTGACATGGAGCCAGTCAAGAACCTAAAGGGAGCCTAGAGGCTCACCAGGTGCCTAGCGGTGCTCAGCCGCTTCATATCCTACCTTGGGAAACAAGGTATGTCACTATACAAGCAACTAAAGAAATCTAAGCATTTTGAGTGGATGTAAAAAGCTTTGGAAGCGCTCACAAGGCTGAAGGACTTCTTGACCACACTACTGGTCCTAGCCTCACCTTCTACATGGGAGACTCTGCTCCTCTACACCACCGCCACCCCGCACACCATCAGCATGGCTCTGGTGGTGGAACGTGAGGAGGAGGGCCATGTCATCAAGGTCCAACAGTAGATGTACTTCATCAGTGAGGTTCTCTTTGACTCAAAGGCCCATTATCCAAGAGTCCAGAAGCTCCTCTATGCCATGCTCATTGCCAAGTGCAAACTCTAGCACTACTTCAATGGCCACCCTATAGTGGTCGTGTCCTCCAGGGGCTTGGGGGAATTCATCAACAACCAGGAGTCCACCGACCGCATCGGCAAGTGGGGGCTTGAGCTCATGGGCCTCGACATCACCTATGCCCCCCACACTATGATAAAGTCCCAAGTCCTCATTGACTTTGTGGTAGAATGGACTAAGGAGCAGGCCTCCACCGCCCCCATCAAGGTGAAGTACTAGACCATGTACTTCGATGGCTCTCTCACCCTCGAGGGGGTGGGCGTGGGGGTCCTCTTCATATCCCCTAGTGGCAACAAACTAAGGTACACCCTTTAGCTTGGTGCTCAGCGCCCCTTCATACGAGGAGACTTTGAACTAGTTATCAACTAGGTCATGAAGGAGTCAACTTGCCATGATGTAAGGATGGAGGCCTACTGTGCGATGGTTTAGAAGTTGGAGGACACGTTCGACGGCATCGAGCTCCATCACATCCTCCGATGGGACAATGAGGAAGCCGACTCCCTCATTGGTGTCCTCTCGTAGGCCCCTGCTACATGGGGTCTTACCCAATGTCCTTGATGCCCCCTTGATCTGCCTTGAGGGGAACAAGATGCCAGCCCTGACTGGCACTGCTTCTACCTCAACCTACGTTACCAAAGAGGCACCGTCTCCTAGGGAGTGCGTGCTCACGATCACCATGCATAGCGCAAGGGTTACTGAGCCTCTAACAGTCACCCTCCCTAACCCACTGGCGTGCCCCACAAAGCACAGAAGACAAGAGCTAGCCACCCCCTGATGGAGCCACCGATGGCCAGCCCATCGAGGCCCCTGAGGCGACCTTGGGGCCGATGGCCAATACCCTAGAGCGATGAGGCATCCTTCCTTTGAGCCCACACTCAGACCACCAAGACATTAGGAGCGCACCAAGTGAGGCCTCTGCTCGATCATCTATGGCATCAGAAGACTAGCGGGCACCCTTCCTCAACGTCCTCAAGTGGGGGATCCTTCCTGTCGACGTCGCCGATGCCCATAGGCTAATCCGGCATGCCAAAAACTACCATGGGCAGCTCTATCGCCAGAGCGCCTCCAAAGTGCTCCTATGGTGTGTCACATCGGAAGATGGGAGGAAGCTGCTCCTCGACATCCATGGTGGCGTCTATGGGCACCATGCAACGCCGCATGCCCTCTTGGGGAAGGCCTTTCGACATGGCTTCTACTGGCAACCTACTCTAGCCTACACCCAAGACCTCATCAAGACATGTAAGGGATGCCAGTACTATGTCAAGCAGAGTCACCTACTGGCTCAGGCGCTCTAGATGATCCCCATCACCTGGCCATTCATGGTCTAGTGCCTCGACATGTTCAGGGAGTTCAAGAAGGCTCCTAGGGGCTTCAATCACCTCCTGGTCACCATCGACAAGTTCACGAAGTGGATTGAGGTCCGGCCCATCACTAACCTCAAGTCTGAGCGCGCGGCCAAATTCATCCAAGACATTATCCATAGGTTTAGAGTTCCCAATCGCATTATTACTGATAATGGCACCTAGTTCATAGGTTGCAAGTTCCTAAACTTCTGTGACACCTGGTGAATTTAGGTGGATTGGGCTGCGGTCTACCACCCTGAATCTAATGGCCAAGTTGAGCGCGCCAATGGGCTGATCCTATAGGGGATCAAAGCCCGCATCTACAATGAGCTCATGATTCATGCTGGACGATGGGTGGACGACTCCCCTCCTTGCTCTAGAGCCTACAGATGAGCGTCAACCGCTCAACTGGGTACACTCCCTTCTTCCTCATCTATGGGGCTGAGATGGTCATCCCCTCTGACCTCAACTTTGATGCTCCACACATCCACTTCTACGACGAGCAGCGGGCCGAGAAACAATGCCAAGCAGACATGGATATGCTCAAGGAGCTATGGAATACCACCATGGTAGGATCTACCGGCTACCAATAGGGCTTCACCGCTATCACACTAGATAGGTACATGAGCATTCCTTTGTTGTAGGTGATCTTGTCCTTCGGAGAGCCTCCCCATCGAAGAAGGGCCACAAGATGTCCCCTCTTTGGGAAGGACCCTTCCACATCTCATGGGTGATCCGTCTAGGCACCTACAAGATCAGCACCATGGCAAGACACGAGTACGACAATGGGTGGAACATCAAACAGCTATGTCTCTTCTATCCATAGCTCATTCCTTCCCATTTTTCATTAATTATACCTCTAACCCCTAGGTAGGAGCCGGCCCCTTAGTGGGGCAAAAGCGATCTCCCCCCAGAAGGGGGCATCGCCTAGGGTTCAAGGTCGGCTCCCTCGAGCTTCAAGGTCACCTTGGGAAGGATACCTAAGTGTGAGGGACACTCGGGAGATGAGCCCACACGGCTGTAGCTGGGATGCCTAGAGTGTCCTTACCATCTGAATGAGTGATGTCCGAGTATCGACCTTGAGCCACTCATGGTGACCCAACAAGGGAGACAGCGAGCCCCCGAGCGCCGATAGATGGGCTTGGGAACTATATGGGTGGCTCTGTCGAGAAGCCGAGAATCTCCCCCCTAGGAGACATGACCAAGGCATGGAACGACCATAAACTTGGAGTTCTTATGGACTTACCTGCTAGTAGCATAGGTGCGGCAATCTTGGCCATCGAGGCTATTGTCGTGGTAGCCCAGCCCACTAAGGGAGCATCAGCCCTGAGCTGAAAGCTCAAGCGAGCCTATGAAGACTTTGAGGCCCCAGTGGTCTCGGGGGCTGCACCAGCTCCCTAGATAGAGCAGCCCAATCCCTTGATCAATGGCCACTCAGGTGGTGCATCGCCCAAAACCAACCAACTCCCCGGAGTTGGGTCAAGAGTAGCTGAGCGGTGCGCCCATTGAGGGCCCTGTCTAAGGCTCGGCGTGCTCCCCACTCCCCGATCAATGGCCATAGGAGGTCAGCCCTAGAAGGTCGGCTCAAGAGGATCAAGGCCTACTACCACAGCCCTTAGAAGGGCATGGCTCTTTAGATGATCAAATGGCCCCAAGCTAGAGCCCAGTGCTCTTGATCACTCAGCCCATGGTAGGCTTCGATCAAAAAGGAGGGCACCCCCTGGCTTGAAGTTGGAAACTCCCAGATGAGTTCACTGAGCCCTCACTCGAGTCAAAAACCCATATGACATAGACCCACGAAGGGATCGACACCATCTCCGCTCGGCCCTGATAGCCAAGCAACACCCATCATGATGACGAAGAAGGCCCCAAGCAGGGCGCAACACTCTTGTCAGCAGAAGCTGTCCCCGCCAAGGAGGGTTTGGTCACCACAAGATCGAATTCAGCCCTTCATTGCCATCATGCTAGGTGAGGCTAGGAAGGGCTCGGGGGCTCCTAATAGGATCCTAACATATGGGTATGTTAAGCCTCGGGTCCAATGCTTCCTGACCAAAGAAGACCCCCGACTAACCCCTTCAGGATCGCCCAGGGGCTTGAGGGCTATGCCCATCGGGAACGCTCGTGTGCACCCTCTGGCAAAGAGACCCAACCAAGCCTGACTTGGCCACGATCGCCGCTTGGGGCTTGGGGGCTCACCCGAGCCCAAGGCACCCGATCTATGGCACATCCAGGCCTAGCCCTTGGCTCCTGGTCAGCTAACGATATCAGTCAAGGCCTAGGCACAAGAAGACAAGCTTCGAGCTACTGACACTTGGGGGCTCCCTAGTGCCACTCCCTAGGTGCAGCCCTACCAACTACTCCCCCAATAGGGTCATGTCCGGGGCATGACACAAGACAGATAAAGCTTTCCCTCAGCCTCCTAGGCGCTCGGGGGCTCTAGGCTTGCACGTCAACCCCTGGAGCCGACCTTCTTCGCCACCAAGAAGACTCCAAAAGGTCCACCCCGGGGAGGCTGGTCCAAGCCGACACAACCTAACATGTAGAGTGTCAAAATAGAGCAGCCGAACGATGCCCAAGGCTTCTTTTGGCACCAAGACACTATGACAGTCCATGTCGCACTGCTGCAAGACCATCCTAGACTATGGCACATGTAGACCATAGACAAGTTCCCCCAAACCACCATGTACCCAACCTATCTCATTATATAAGGGATAAGATTGAACCTAGGAGGTGGGAGGATCCTAGATTGATCACCGGACACTCCATTCCATTCCATCCGCCTCCGCTCTGCATAGGGAGCAAGGCAACCTAGAGAGGGGCACAGAGAGATCCTCCTCTGCATCTTGTCATCTTCCTCCTCTTCGATGAGGGGGAAGGCTCCATCGGTGGCAAGGCAACCTTAGGATTAGCACCGAGCTTACCCCCTACCAAATCTCTCTCTACACTTGGATGTAACCAACCAATTTTGGGTGCTCTTGAGTATATGGACCATCAACTACTAGACATATGGACCGAATTAGGCCCAAACCAAAATAAACTATTGCATCTTCTCTGCATGATTATTGTGTTCCTTGAGTCCACCCAAGCCACCAGAGACCCATACTTTGACATTCGACTCGAACAACTATGCTTGCCATGGTTTTGACCCCAGCAGCACAAGCCTACACATCAAACCAGCACAAGAGTCCACAATCAAACCACAAGTGTTCACTACATCAAGCCATAGGAGTTGAAGACTGAGAATTACTAGAAGAGCATATGCGAGTGCATAGTTCATGGAGATTGTTGTACTCCTCCTAGTTGTCGTTTCTTGTATTCCTCAAGCTCCCTTTCAGTCTTTTCTGTCTTCCTCTTTAGTTCATCCACTTGATCAACGAGGACAGTGGAAATTTCCTATTCAACAACAAGTTGTTCCCAAAGCATTCTCTCCACCGATGTCTCTGTTCTAGTGGAGCTTGTCTGGATACCAGCATTCTTCAAAATGTTCATCAGTAATTAAGGGCGGAACTTGCCAGGTGTTGCCAGACAGTTCTGAATGTATGGCTGTGAGAGCCGATATGAAAGGAAATCGGCTAAATAGCCGATTCCAGAATATTCATGAGAATAAGTCAGTTAGAGCTCATGGGGTCGTGTGAAGAGAATCAGTTATCATTCAGGATAAACATCATTTAAATGGATATTAATCAATGGAAATAAGATATCAATGATGATCGGTCCATACCGAGCTAATGATTACGAGTAACCGAACTCTTTTTTATATAAAGAAACAATTCAGCATCACTTAATCGTTTAATAAAGATAAATCTAATGAACATGTTAGATCTCATCCATCACCATGACCAATAGGGACATGAGGCAGAACCATGCAGGCCATGATACAATAACAAGATCATGGGGCTAACACATCTTTCAACTTATCTCTGCTTCAACGATCTCGTGATGTGAACTATTCATGAAAGCATTCGATATCGGCTAAACAGCCAATTTAGGCATAGCGCACAATTAAGGTCCTGACTTCTTAGGAACAGGCTCTATCAACCAATGATCCCCACTCCACGGTGCCAATAGTGGGGTGAGAGGTAGAATCCCATAGGCTGTGATGACGGGCCATGAAATGGTTCTCGCTAACCGATAGATCTACTCAAGATCGAACATGCCTTAACCGCACGCTATGCACGATTAAGATTGATGCAAAACAGCCGATAAAAACATAACTCATCGTTTAAGATGTAGGTTAGATCAGTTCTAGATTAGCAAACAATGAGTTAAACAAGATGTAAGGCCGATCCAGATCAATCTCAATCGGGTAGAGTGATATTACTATAATTAGATAAATAATGAAAGCAATAAGCAATATTGGTAACTTAATTAATCTACCAAAGACTACCACTCTAAGATAGAGCCGATAACTTGACCTTGATCCAATTCAAGCAGTGGGGTGTGAGGCAGAATCACACAGGCCATACTTGAATTAGGCAAGAGTCGATAACTAGCTTATACCAGAGCCGCAGTGGGGGTCAACCAGATCGATGTAGCCATACGAACAGAGGTATAAACCATGACAGTACTTACAACAAGCAATGGAGGTCAACCGGATCGATGCAGCCGTACTTGCTGAAGAACTCGCCGAGATATACTCTACTCCTACTCCTAAGGGGTGGCCGAAGCCGAAAAAAGTAATTGACTTGTATTTGATTGATTGGTCGCTTCTTACAATAGCCGGGGTTTGGTATTTATACTCGGAGTCTAAAACAAACCCTACTCGAGTACGACTCAATACAATCTTTGGCATAATGAAAACATTCCTAATTTAAGATAACTTGGGCTCTAATCTTTCCCTTTTGTAGAGTTCAACACGTTTTTGTCCTGGCATCGAGCGTAGCCTCCGTCGTTATCTGCTGGCGCTATCCGAAGAAAGCTGATTCCTAGATTTTCCATCTGAATCAGCTATTTCTGATCCGCCTACAAATGATCCATTGATGATACGATCCTAGGAGCTTCTAGGTCCCTATGATTCTCCTTCCAAATTTTGGTGTAAACACATGCCCCCCAATTTTGGGACAAAAGGAATTTTGTTCCAAAATTACCATGTCCGTGCTCCCGATAGGCCCGTAGTCATGGGTAAGGAATCTTGATCTGGGGTCTACTATTCATCACCATCCATATCAACTCATGAGCCCATGCTTCAAAACTTTTTTAGAGCATTATTGCTTCACGGGCATTTTGGATTCATCCTTCTAAGTCGACTATAAAAATGGCTATCCGACCTTGGTGAGAGCAAACTCAATGATTCAGCCATGTTCTACTTCTATCCGCCTCCTCAGGTGTTTCTGATCTAGCTAGATCCTCCATGGTTTATCCTTTTGCTATGTAGATCTTGAGCGGTTAGGAGAATTCTTGTGCATAGGGTGATTGTGTCACTCATTCTAGCGTCCTATCGAGCAAGAGGATCAGCTATTGCAGTTAGGAGAATTCTTGTGATATCACCTGAGTCTTCTCTCCATGCTCACAAAGCTGTCCTAGTGTTTGCAAGGGCTAAAATATGTGGACACCTTCCCCTTGTTTACTTCACTAAATGCCCACTGGGAAAGCCACATGCTTCTTCCCCATAGTTTTCCAATTTATCGAAAAATCGGTTGAATTTATGTTTAGGTGGGCGATTTCCTCTCTCCTTGGGCATAATGTTAGCAATGGGCCAACGTCAACGCCTCGGACTTTGGCCTTGTTGGGGCCCAGACTCCCTTCAATGCAAAATAAACTGGATAGGCTGATCTCTGGTAAAATCTCTAAATCTTTTTTAGATCTTCTGTAATTTGAGGAAATAATAAATCCGAATCTGTTATCTCTTCGTTATCCGTCTCCTAAACTTCCAAAGTGCCGTTCTGCTTCCGTTTCTGATTCCAACCTCAGACCCCTGGCGAAATCCATCTCCTCGCCTTCCTAGGCTATATAAACGGGCCTCGGCAGTTGATCTAAGGATAACTCACTTTGCCTCAGACCTTCTGCACCCTTAGCATAGTTCCTGCTTTTTCGTAGGTCAGAGATCATGGAGAACAGCAATAGATTTCCTGAGAAGGTCTTCATCGGGTCTACATCATTGCATCAGCGCCTTTGTCGTTAGGAGGGTATATCCCGTGATGCTTCTGCTGCCTCGGTGAATAGGGCCGACTCTGTTCGGCCTTCAGGGCATTCCTCGTCAATGGCTTGCCGCCAGCCCCCTTGCCATCAGATGAGGCAGATTGATAATGATGATCTGCTTGCCTCCATTGATCGACATGGCCAGAGTCTTGCTGAGTGTTTATCCCTCACAGAATCGGCCCTGACCATGGTTCGATGCCGATCACCTCCTGCGGTCGATCCAGTGGAGGATAGGTTGGCCAAGGCCAAGGCTAGAATTGTGGGTGAGATACTCGTCGTAACCTCTATTTTTTTCAATTTTGTCTCTGAGACTCTGATCACTTCCCCTTTGAATCTTTTAGATCTATCTGCCCAACTAAAGAGCCTTCGATCAGTTGTGGATCATGCGGCAGGATTTGTCAATACCAGGGGCACCATTCCAATGGTTCGTTTGCATGACATCCTGAATCGTGTCAGGGAGGTTGCTCTCCATGGCGTTCGTCATGGCGCTGCCATGGCGTTGGCTGCTGCCCAAGCCCGTTCAGGCCAAAATCTTTAGCTTCTTCCCCATGGTTTTCTAGACGCAGCATACCCTAGGGAGCAGGAGCACTTGGTTGAGGATTTCATGAGTGCCGCCAAATCTGTAGCTTTTAATACCTTGGCCGATGACATAGTAGGCAAGGTTTTCCTTGGCCTGTAGTTTGTAATAGACGATATTTAGCAGATAATTTTCCTATCTTAGCACCATGCGCATTACTTTTGTTTATGCATGCTTTTCCCCACGGATGATACGCATTGTATCGGCTTTTACTCTTCTAAATCTATTTTCGCACCAGCAGTGATACCTTTCTGGTATCAGCCATTAGAGCTATCAGTCGAGTGAATTGGTCGTTGAATATTAATCCAAACCTTAGGGTAATATTCCTTCAAATATTCCCTATTGATCTACTAAATCCTTCTCTACCTCCTAGCATCTCCAAAATGTACCAGGCACACAATGCCTGAGCCAATAAGGTTTCCCCTAATTAGGCGACCATACCAGCTGTCTCACTTTTTGGTCATCATAAGTGTGTCTTTGAGAGCATTTCTAGATCAACTAGAGAAGTCAATAGCCTATGGGAGCTGATGTCATTTGACTAGAAATACTGAGAGCGACCATAGTGCCCTAGACTCGAGATTTGCATGTCATCGTGGATCTTGCGTAGAACCGATCATATTCTCCATTGTTTACTCATGCTTCCTTCTTTGGCTAAAGAGCTGATTTGATATAGCCGATCCATGCCCTTGGTTTAACCAAGTCTAAAAACACAACTTTTATTAAGAGAACCCTTCGATTTCCTACCTTTCAGTTGCTTAGTGCTGTATTTCCATTGGCATTAGTAAAGTGGTGCTTCGCCTCCTATTAATTGCGGTTGCCTTTTGTGTGTCCCAAGGCGTCCGTCCCTTCGCTTCATGTCGTCAAATACTGGTTGATGTCTTTCGCCTCGAACACATCTCCATCCGCAACTATTCCTTTGCTCTTCTCTGCCTACCGAAACCCTATAGCGGTTAGATCCAATCATTCTTCATGGCCGGCGAAGATAACCGAGGTAAGCGCGCGGCAGAGAAAATCCCAGAAGAGAATATGCCGATGAATCAGCGCCTCCGATGCAGGAGGTGAGATTGACATTTCTTGTTCATGATGATGAACAGTTCTAAACCGCCTACAGGTTTGTTGTGAATGATAGTCTCCATCCTCTTCCCAGGGCCTATGGGTCCTCTGACGCCACATCTTTCATGTCAGCCTCGTCATCGGATTCTTCCAATTCCTACAACAGCGACGACGCCCGATGCTATCTTCACGAGTGGAGGATGGCTCAAAACCATTACTCCGAGGCGACTTGGGAGAACAGCCAACTAGAGATTTGCCTCGGGGTTTCCCAAGCCGCCCTTCATACAGCTAAGGAGGAGGCCAGTGCCGTCTGAGCATAGCTGGCCAAATCTGATGCCATGGTGGCGGGTAAGATGAATCCCATGAAGGCTTCTTACTCTGACTTCCATTATCTTCATCTTGATAGTCTTCTTGTTTTCGTGATTGTTAGCTCTAACAGCACAGTTGGAATCTCTCCAACTAGCGGCGAACGTAGCCATAGTCGTTGTCAATGCCTAGGGTTCCTCCATCGACGCTCGTCTCCAAGATGTCCTAGACCGTGTTTGGGAGATCGCCCTCCATGGCGTTCGTCATGGTGCGGCGGTGGCGCTGACCGTGGCACAAGTCCAAACTAGGTACGAGCTTCACTCCATGGAAATAGGTTTCCCAATGGGTGATGGCGCTGAGGAGCACGAAGACCTGCTCGAAGAATTCATCATGGCAGCGGAGGCCATAGTGGACATCACATCCGCCAAGATGTGGTGAACAAGTTCTTCGATTAGTTTGTATTTAGGATAAATCAATGAATGAAGACTCCTGTTCTTTTATGATTGTGTTTCAATGCAATGCCTTCATGTACGACCATGAATGTTTCTCGCTCTTTTTGTTTTTTGCTCTATAGGCAATACATATCATATCGGCTATCACTGTCTTTGAAGATGTTTATTTTTTGAACTAGAGGCGATACCCTTTTGGTACTGGCTATTAGAGCTGAGAATGAATCGGCTATCAGATGTTGATCAAACGTCAGGATAACGTCCCATAGAACTTTCAATATCAAAGGTCAGATGAGTAATTAACCTAGGTCAAACATCCTATTAAGTGAAACATGACTTCTTCAAATCCATTAACTCCGAATTCGCCACCTTATCTAGCATTCAAGCATCGGCCTAAACCTCACAACCAATACTTGTTTTCCTTTACTCCAATGGCTGATATGAAGTCGTAACCTTTTTTACTAAAATAAACTCTCAGAGCCGATCGCTTGCATTGGCTATTGGCTTTCGTTGCTGATCTTAATGAAGCCTCCTTCCCATGACTTGCCAGAAAAACACTCGAAATCTCCTAGTTCCCAAAAGACTGGATCAGCTGTTGCGATGCTTATGGACTCATCAGCACAAACCAGTTTGACATCATCTCCATGCCATTGAATCAAACACTGATGCATGGTTGACGGTATGCAGCAATTCACATGAATCCAATCACGACCGAGGAGTAAACTGTATGATCCTTTTCCATCAATGACAAAGAACGTGGTGAGCAGAGTTTTACTCCTGATTGTCAATTTGACATTCATTGCCCCTTGGGTCTTGGATGTATTTCCTCTGAAGTCTCTAAGCATCATGTCGGTCTCAAGCAAATCTCCTGGTCTCTTGCCAAGCTTACGGAAAGTGGGGTATGGCATAAGATTGACAGAAGCACCTCTGTCCACCAACATCTTGTTCATCGGCTTCCCATCAACAAAACCTTTCATATATAAAGCCTTTAAGTGCCAATGCTTGACTGGCTTATCAAATATTGCTTGCTGCACAACTATTAACTTGGCAACCATCTCTTCATACTCTGACTCATCGAAGTCTGAATAAACTTCTAGATCTGCTGGAGCACTAAATTCTGATGGTAACAGAAAAGCCACTTGGATATTAGCCGATGGTTGCCTCTTATTAGCCATCTGCTTGCCACGCCATACTTGAGTTTTACCGGGTGCCTAAGCCTGTTCCATCTCTTTGTTCCTTAGGCGCTGCACCCTCCTCTTTTGGCTTCTCGTCAAATCTCCTGGGCACCACTAGCCTTCCTACCACGTGTATCTTCTTTCAGTGCCTTCCTCTTCATGATCAGCCCAGTCCTGTCCAATGACTCTTTTTCCCAACCGATCATGAACACTTTCATTTTTTAAGCGTCAATCCATGTTGTTATGATGGTATGCATCTTGAGCATGGATAGACCGGCGGTTGGTTCGAGATTGCCTATACTCCCGATATTGATTGCTACATTCTGGACAGTCGTGTCTGGTAGGCAACTTCAAACCTTCATTCCAGTAATGTCTAAAAAAGGGACAATTCCAATGCAATTCAGCTTGTTCCCTTTCATACCTCTCTTCTTCTAATTGATGCTGGTATGCTTGATCTTTTAACCAACATTGATAATCTTTTTCTTTCTGCCGCTACCATTTATTCAATAGAATCTGAGATGTGACTCGTGGCTTTGATGTCTCTGCTTTCGACATCTTCATCTGCTCGTATCGACTCTTTTGTTCGGCATGACGTCTTCTAATCTCTCTGTACTCATCAGCCGATATTTGCATTTCAGGATCGACTGTCCCAGCTTCTCTTGATTTGGTCGATGTTAGGACCTTGGTTTTTCTTTTGAACAGCCTAGCATCAACCATGTTCTAATCTCCTAGGAAAAGATTATCATCGACTTTCATCTTCCGAGGTGTATCGAATTTGAGCCTCCCTTGCTGAATAGCTCTCTGTATATGCTACCTGAAGATTCTGCATTCATTAGTGGAATGAGAAGTAGCATTATGGAATTTGTAGAACTTCTTGTTCTTCAACTAATCAGGGGGCAACATGACATGACCATCGGGCAACTTGTTCTGCCCCTTCTCAAGCAAGAAATCAAAGAGCTTGTCCAATTTGGTAACATCAAAGTCATAACTCTCCTCAACTCCTCTTCCCCAAGGATTTGGCACCATCACTGTCTTCTTGCCCCAATTCCATTTAGCTATAGCAACCTCTTCTTCTTCATCTTCATAGCCGTCATCGACTGAATATGGATTGTAAGCTTCGGCTATTGTGGTGTTCTTCTAGAATTGGGTATCTCTGTGCATACTCTTGAATTGGCTATTGAGCACTGCTACCCATTGAGCCAATTGTCCCAAGTTGTCAAACTCTTGTCCTAGCGGCTTTTCTTTCCACATTGGTAGCATTCCTTGGATAGCTAAAGCAGCTAGTTGATCATCGGCCAAGCTCAATGAGAAACACAGATTCTTAGTCTCTCGGAATCTCTAAAGAAACTCAGTGCCCAATTCATTAGTCCTCTATCTCATGGTTGTCAAATCGGTTATTTTCTTCTCTCCAATCCTAGTGTAAAAATATGTATGAAACTTCTTCTCCAGGTTGGCCCAATTGGCAATGGAGTTGACTAGTAATGATGAGAACCAAGTGAAGGCCGGCCCTAACAAGTACAAGGAGAAGAAACGAACTCGATGGGCATCCTCAACTGATGCTTCACCCAGTTGTGTAAGATACCAACTAACATGTTCTATTGTGCTTGTACCGTCTTGACTAGTGAACTTGGCAAACTCTAGGAGCCTATAATTTGTAGGAAGAGTGACTAAATCATACCATTCTAATATGGGCATTTGTACAAAAAAGCCATTCCTTTTGGCTTTAGACTGAACTGATTCTTCATCATCTTGGTCACCTTGAGCAGCAACTCATTAGCTTGCGGATTTGGATTTCTCGGTACTTACTAACCCATCTGTGGATTGAAATCCCATGTGCCTTGATATCCTGGATTTGGTATCATGTGGAGGGTGTTATAATCCGTGCCATAATGATAGCCTTGTGGAATCTCAATCTGTTGGGTCCTTTGCTAGCTTGTTGCTTAAAGTCTCTAATTATAGACATAAGGATCTATATCTCTACGGATCCTTTAAATGGATGGTGCTATCTTCTGAGCCGATGATGGTATGTGGCCTGATGTTCCAAAATTGATCATCTGGTTTTGACTTTGCCCCGCCGGCCACTGCACATGCTATACTGACGGTCTAGGATTATATTGTATCTGATTTGTAGCAGTACCTGGAGTTTGTTCAGATGAACCTTGAAGTGTCTGGACGCCACCATTACCAGTTGGTGCTGCTTCTTGATGACTGGTACCGACTTGATTAGTCCCTTGGGTTAACAGATCTAGAATATTATAACAAGTCGATCCAACCTGACCAACTGGAATTCCATGAATCGCCTCTTTCATGGCGTTGTGAAACGTGTCAATAAAAGCTTCATTGTGGCTTGATATGGCATCATGAACAGACTTGTCTATGGCTTCCGTAAAGAAATGCATGTCTTCAGCTTCGACCATATCTGTCTACCCATGTAGTAGAACTCTTGGTAGTGGAAAATTTTGAATAATTGTGCCATCACATGTTTTGGTGTAGGACAACAAACACTTCTTCTAAAATTCTTCTGTAGCTTTGTTGATGGTATCCTTATCTTCATCAGGCAGGTCTTCATAATTTACCATAAGGATGTTGTCGTTGTTGTGAACTGCCATGACAATTGTGGGGTCCCACTAGGCGTGCCAGAAACACGTGTCGACACAGAATTTTGTCCCATGCCGAGGACACACGTAGCAAGCTAGAAGGGTTCGCTCGATGGAGCAGATCTGCCTAGCTTCAGCGTAGGGGTGGTCGATCCTGCGCAATCCCCCCAAGGCATGCCAGTCAATTTGACCCTGCAATTGACAAGGAGAGAAATTTCATCAGTAATTAAGGGCAGAACTTGCTAGTGTTGCCAGACAGTTCCGAATGTATGGCTGTGAGAGATGATATGAAAGGAAATCGACTAAATAGCTGATTCCAGTATATTTATGAGAATAAGTCAGTTAGAGCTCATGGGGTCGTGTGAAGAGAATCGGTTATCATTCAGGATAAACATCATTTAAATGGATATTAATCAATGGTAATAAGATATCAATGATGATCGGCCAATGATTACGAGTAACCAAACTCTTTTTTATATAAAGAAACAATTCAGCATCACTTAATCGTTTAATAAAGATAAATCTAATGAACATGTTAGATCTCATCTATCACCATGACTAGTGGGGCATGAGACAGAATCATGCAGGCCATAGAAACAACAATAGACTCGACGACCCTAACTCATTACTAATATCTATGGGGCATGAGGCAGAATCATGCAGGCCGTAATACAATAACAAGATCATGGGGCTAACAAATATTTCAATTTATCTCTGCTTCAACGATCTCGTGATGTGAACTATTCATGAAAGCATTCAATATCGGCTAAACAGCCAATTTAGGCATAGCGCACAATTAAGGTCCTGTCTTCTCAGGAACGGGTCTATCAACCAACGATCCCCACTCCACTGGTGCCAACAGTGGGATGAGAGGTAGAATCCCATAGGCCATGATGACAGGCCATGAAATGGTTCTCGCTAACCGACAGATCTACTCAAGATCAAACTTGCCTTAACCGCACGCTATGCACGATTAAGATTGACGCAAAACAGCCGATAAAAACATAATTCATCATTTAAGATGTAGGTTAGATTAGTTCTAGATTAGCAAACGATGAGTTAAACAAGATATAAGGCCGATCCAGATCAATCTCAATTGGGCAGAGTGATATTACTGTAATTAGATAAACAATGAAAGCAATAAGCAATATCGGTAACTTAATGAATCTACCAAAGACTGCCACTCTAAGATAGAGCCGATAACTTGACCTTGATCCAATTCAAGCAGTGGGGTGTGAGGTAGAATCACACAAGCCATATTTGAATTAGGCAAGAGTCGATAACTAGCTTATACCAGAGCCGTAGTGGGGGTCGACCGGATCGATGCAGCCATACGAACAGAGGTATAAACCATGACGGTACTTACAACAAGTAGTGGAGGTCGACCGAATCGATGCAGCCGTACTTGTCAAAGAACTCGCCGAGATCTACTCTACTCCTACTCCTAAGGGGTGGCCGGAGCTGAAAAAAGTAATTGACTTGTATTTGATTGATTGGTCGCTTCTTACAATAGCTAGGGTTTGGTATTTATACCCAGAGTCTAGAAATGAACCCTACTCGAGTACGACTCAATACAATCTTTGGCATAATGAAAACATTCCTAATTTAAGATAACTTGGGCTCTAATCTTTCCCTTTTTGTAGAGTCCAACATGTTTTCATCCTGGCATCGAGCGTAGCTTCCGTCGTTATCTGCTGGCGCCATCCAAAGAAAGCCGATTCCTAGATTTTGCATCTGAATTAGCTATTTCTGATCCGCCCGCAACTGATCCCTTGATGATACGATCCTAGGAGCTTCTAGGTCCCTATGACTCTCCTTCCAAATTTTGGTGTAAATAGATTCATAACAAGTAATGCATAGGTCTTCCTTAGCCTACTACTGATTGAGATTGCATAAGCTTCAGTAGATTTTAGTATATTTCCATAACACTAGGCTCCTACTATGTTTCCTTCTTTTATGGCAATGGCTTCAGTAGATTTCAAGGGAAGCAAAAGATGGTACTTACAACTGCTGCCCTTGCAGCATTGCTCAGACCCTTTTTCCTACTAGTATGGAAATCCCTAAAGACTTCCACAACATTAACATCTTCATCAGGTGGACCATTTTCTTCTTCAAGTCCTTGATCGTGTTCTGCTGCCTCCCTCTTGTTCTCCTTCTATTCACATTGCATAAGAGATTCGGTTTATATTTATGCAAAGGCAAGAGTAACAATAAAACACAACCATCACTTACAAATTTGTGCATCTGGACAACATAGGAGCCAGATTCTGTAGCCAGGTACTTCACTTTTGCACGGCTTGGCTTGTTCTTCTTAGATGTTTCCTATAGCTTCATTTTGTGTTAGACTGCAGCACAAGTAGACCATAGCATGACTATACAGGAAATCGATGGGTTCACACACCTTGTTCTAAGCACTAGACCAAATCTTGACAAGTTCACACCACTATGCATCGTTCATGGATGAGACAGGAGAGGTCTTATAGATCTAAGTAGTAGGGACACCATTGAAGTATTTTCTCTTCAACCTGTAGTGTTCCTGCCGTACCACAAACTACATTACATTCTGGCAAACTTATTTTATTGGTGAGTGAGCATCATTAATGCATAGACTTCCCTACAAATAGTAGTGTGAATGAAAAGTAAATCCGTTAAAGTTGCTGAAAGCAGAGTTGAATGTCAATAGGGGATACCCATACATATATTTAGCCTCTCCACAAAAATCTTTTGCAATAGATGGCGCCAGGCCTCTTCCCCTTGTATTGTTTCTAGTGCGTCAAAATTGGTACTTCACTCCTGACTACTACACCTACCTCTGAGGCAAACTTGGTAGCTCGCACTAGATCATGTGGCCTTCTGTTCCCCTCAGCAATAGAGATACGCATCCTCACTCCTAGTGATTTGCTCATTTTGTCAAGCATAATTCCACAAGTTCAAGGCCTCAACTTCCTCGCTCTTCCTAGCAATGGTACTACATAGTTTTCATATATTCAGATTGTTAGAAAAGTTACATGGATATCAAATAGCTAGTGCCAATTCATTGATAGACATCTATAAGGTAATACCAACCTAGGCAACTTTTATCATTCTACTGGTGGGGGAGATAGGAGTTTGCTGAGAGGGATCCTCTTTAGTAGGGCTATCATAATCTGGCCATGAGGAGTCTCTCTCAGGGCTAGGTAGGGTGCCATCCCAACCAATGTCTCCAGTCAATTGATGAACTTGAAATTAATCCCTGGGTCCAGGTGTCGGTTGTGATGGAGAATTATGTTCACCTACTGCTGCTACCTCCACACTTTTGCTAGCAGAAGACCTCCGAGTACAAAATCCATGAGCAACCTCTTCTGGTGGTGTTGACCTCACTCGCTTGGAGAGCCTTCACCCGGGACTCATGGAAGCATTGTCTTTTGTCCTGCTGGTAGAGCCTCCTCTATGGCTTCTTTGACCTAGACACTAAATTGGAGATACAAACTTAAGTAGCAAGCATGCACAAATTCCATTGATATCCAAACAGTAAAGCATTGCATGGCTACCTACCCCCCCCCTCCCCCTCCAAACTAAATACAAGATAGAACAAGCACCTCATCAATTGATAGGGGCACTGGCTCATCTTCTAAATCTGAATTTGTTTCATCTATATCATTAAATCCCTCAACTACCTACCCTAGTTTAGGGATATATTCCAAATCTTCACTATGTCTACCCTTTGTGCTTGACTTTTTTTCCTTTGGAGACACAGGTTTTGAGCCCACACATCATATTCCAAGTTCTTCCATCTTTCTATGATTCCTTGCGATTTGTGCATCCTGTGCTCGTTCATAAGCAGTTAGTGGCTATTCATCTAGATTATAAAGGCATTTATTAACTAAAGCTTCTACGAAATGTCAACACAGCAGAGCAAGAGTATGGAAATAAGCACCTAACTAGTAACTACAGCTTATACGGAAGTCTTTAATCCAATAAAGCACATGTCAGCTACACTCAACTATAGGAAATATGTAACCCCATCGCTATCTACATATCCTTGGTTCAGCCACTACAGTAGAGTACACATCATAAAAGGAATTTGGATAGCTCTTCCTCCGTGTTCCCTGGCTTTGCTTTGTCAATTGGCGCCGCCATCCTGTCATCATGGTCGTGAAGCTGGTGCAGCCGGCGTTGACTGAAGGGGTACTAGATCTTGCTTCAGCTAGGGATCAGATCTAGTCAGTCATGGCAAGGTGCTAAGCTAGGTAGGGGATCCAGATTTGGCTTGTACCATCATTGAGGCGGTCCTTCTATCGTCATCTAATCAACCTGCTATTGACAAATTGAAGGGGATCCGGCTCTAACTAGGGTTCAGAAATGTATGAGAGAGGGTGTGGCTGGAGAGTGGAGAGGGAGTTGAGCTGCTGTTCTGATGGCGCCTAGGGTCCAGAGTGAGGTAGCAGAGGGGGTGGCTAGGAGAGTGGAAAGGAAGGCCATGGGACTAGTATTTGGAGCTGGAGGAGAGATGGTGCGGCTAGAGAATGGAGATGGAGGCAGAGACGATGACTCTGCGCTTTTATGTGGCCATCACATTACCACAAATGCCCTTATTTGAAATCGATGGTGTGGTAAACCTATTTTCCATGTGTGAAGGGCAGAAGAGAGACATCTAATTTTTGGGGCGTGTTGGCGGGACTGCTCGGTGCGGTGCAAAATCAATTTTTTGGGTAGGCAGACCGCCCCGTCTGCTCAGCAGAGACCAGAATTTCTAGTGTCCTTAGTTGTTGTCTTTTTGGTTTTTTTCATAATGTAAATAAACTTAAAACTAAAAGAGGATGATAATAAACAATTTAAAATATCCATAAATTTGACACCTAAAAATTACCAAAAAAGGAAAAATAAACTTGCTCGCTGCAGCTTATTGCACTGCAACTGGTCATTTTTTTTGTGTGACTGCATCTGCAGCTGTTTGAACTAAGGCATATAATTAGGAACCAACGGGAAGGCATGCCCAGGGATGGCAAACCCTACAAAAAAACTAAATGTTTTATTCAAATGATATCCCCATAGATTTCCCACCCTAGAAAAAGTAGTCACACATTCTAAGGTGCTTTGAGTTTCCAGGGAAGAGAAAAAAATTAAAGCATCCTCCTCCTGGCTAGCGCTCTTGTGATTCGTAGACTCGCTAGTACTCCAGATTGTCCTCCTTCTCGTTGGAGTCATAGTCGGTGCTGTACTTTCCATCGCTCGAGTATGTCCCCATTGTTCATGAGCCTCGAGCTAGTCGCCAATGCCATCTTAGCGAAGGTGAACATGGATGACAACATCCTACACACCCGCCTCGACCCTTGATCTATGGGACATATCAGTAGTACAAGTCATGACTAGGTTTGGTCTGTGGGATGACCATATGTGAAGTCGTATTTGCATACATGTCTGTGTTAAATTTTGTTGAGCTTTGTTTAGGTCGGTTAAACTATATTGAGCAGTTGTGTAGCTCAGGTCCTTTGGTCATTTGGTAACTGGTTATACTAACGGTATTTGCCCTTTTTGATCGGAGAATGTGGGTGTATAGATGTTGAAATTTTCTAAACCCTAAGACAGTCCGACCCTACAAAATATAGATGATCCAGATCACTATTAATACAGGGGCCATCCAAGTAGTCCATAGAACCCGACTACCAGGGGCTAACAACTTGTTCTAATCTATAGAACCCAACAATTAGTTTGGCATACAAATAGGTATGGACTAATAACACAACTAATTGGCTAATTCTTAGTTGTCTATTTTTTAGCCATGGCTAACTAGTCGTAGTCCATCCAAATAGGGCCTAAGACAGTTTGATACTAAAGAAATCTTGATAGGCCGGATCATAGTTTTGATGAAACAACAAAATACAGATCGTGTCAACTCTTGCGCTGTATATGTGGGATTGTGGGCGTGCAGCCGCGCGCGCGTGGGTCGAGCTGTCCACGACCCATGAACTATATAATAGTAGAGACAAGGGGCGAGAGGAAGGCTCTCTAGGGCTCCTGCTTCAGTTCCATCCTAAAGCTTTTGCCCTCCACCGTACTACTGGACATCCTTGTTCTTCTTTTTTTCTACATATTATTTTCTTTTTTACACAGATCATGGATAACTATGATCATTCTTGGGACATGTCTGTGTATTGCTATGTCTTCTATGAGCTTCATGTTCACCATGGCCTACAAACAAGGGTTGTAGTGCTTGTATTGCATTCTAACTTCTACATTAGGTGGTACATTGCTTCTGTAGTTGTTTATCAAGTTCTTGGCCATCAAAACTACTATCTTGCTGAGGATCATCTAGGACCCTATGTGTTTGTTGTGGTTCGTTCAAATGTAGATCTCCAGACTTTGCTTTCATACCACTATGAGTTTTGTAGTGCAGAAGTATTTTCTCATCATATCCGCTATCTTACAATCCGTCCGAATGATCCAGAGATTGGTGGAGTTTGTGTAGTTCCTTTCCACTGAGTAGTAGCAACATGGTCAGATGATGTTAATGTTTGGTATCTATGGCATTAGAGATAAGCCCTTGTTCTCTATTTCTGAAATAGGTGTGATGTTCAAGTATCTCATAACACTGATGTTCTGATTTGTGTTTTCAATGTTCACTGGAGATAATTGTGATGTTCTTTAGTTTATCTTGTTGTAATAATATCCATGTAAATGGACTTTTGTTGAACTTTGTATTAGGTGGGTTAAACTCTGTTGACCAAATATATATAGACAAGTATAGTATTGATGAAATGACATTTAACTATTTCTTGTAAATCGTATGCACGCCTCATAGTCTGAGTCGTGTAAATTCGACTAGCCCAGACATTTTACTCTGCTACTGAACTGTGACTAGAACTTTTGCTAGATCAGCTGTGCTACAAAGAATAGCTGCACTGGCTATGGCTACATGCATGAAGTAGTAGTAGTAAGGTAGTTGGATTTGAAGCGACATCTTCAGCCATAGTTGAGCGAGTGCAGACGATCAGGACCTATGAAACCATATAGCCAGCTCTAGCTAGCTGCTGCTCTACAAAAACCAAGCAAGAAAAATTGCTTATGAAAGCAAGAGCAACTTGACTTCACTCTTTAGTCTGTCCCTCGACTGCTTGTGAATGCTTGGAGTGAAATAACTGCAGAGGCTTTCCTCATGCATACAATTCACACATCGCAATAGCGCAAGGGTTGCTTTGTGCCTCGGTGTTGGCGATGCTTAAACTCATAATCCTACCCCCAACATATAAACAAAATGAACAAATGTAAACACCAAAACTTAGAATTAGGGATTTTAACTTACACTTTACACAAGTTTTGGTACAAGCATGTTTTGCAAGTCACAAACATAAATGCATGGAGAAATTCACTGAAAGGCGCTTTTCAACGCTGATTTGAGCAAAGGAACAACAAAGGCGCCCGTCAACTCAACTCCACTGAGGCAAAGCACCACCGAGGAGCGATCTAGGTCTAGCCCAAAGTCTACCACATGAAGGTAGTGGCCAACCCTATTGGCCGAGCGACACCCTATGGGTGCCTCCCTTCCTCTCCTTGCTCTAGTGGTGGCATGCCTCCATGCTAAGGCAGTGTAGCCCTAACCTCATGCCAAGAATAGCTTGAAGCACTGCCATCCTCCCTATATAAATAGAGGGGTAGAGCTCCCCTCTACAACACACATCAAGAGAGAAAGAAGAAGAGGAAGAGTTTCATTTCTACTTAGCTTAGCAAGAATAAGAGTGGGAGTGAGTGAGGAAAGAGTTGCAGAAGTGTCAAGGCTATCAGGCAACCTCCCTTAGTGTACTCGCTACACTAAGCGGAAGCATGTCGGAGCTAGCAACTCCTCCACTTGTACCTCTATGATCATCTTACTACTTGGAGTAAGAAGTTCGTGTTTAACTTTGGCATTGATATCTTATGAAATGTACCTTTGCTCATTATAAACTTGTGGGTTCATCGTACGTCCTTATGGTAGGTACTCTAGTAGAAGGGCCCTAATAAAGACGGATAACCCTTGCATGCACACTAGAGTAATAGTCGATAGCATAGACGTGTTGTCTAGTCTAGGAAGCTATCTTCGTTTGCCTCATTCCCCACGGTTGAGGGGTAGGTGGCAGGTGGTGATAGCCCTATCTGTTCCTTGTAATCCCCCATGTCCGAGTTTGATGTAGAGCTATAGGCCGGCCTCACCTAGTAGACCAGGTGTGATATGGTGCCTGAAACAAGTCTATAGTGTCAAAGTTATCTTCAGCTTAGGACATCATTCCTTAGAAAAAACCTCACTACCCAAGCTACCTTTCACTTGTTTTCTTAAGTGAACTAGCTAAGAGACTTACACATCTATTCCTTTGGGAAAATACAATACCCTAAATACTTCCGGGTGAAGTGCTACAACGATGTATCCGTGCACTTGCGGATTCCTCTACTTTCACTAAGAAACACCAACAAGCATTTCTAGGCGCCATTGTCGGGGAGTTGTTGTCGTTTTAGTCTCCAAACCTAGTTCACTTGTGTATCTTTTATTTTACCTTTCTTTTCTTTTATTCTTTTTCCAAATGGAGCACAAAACCATTCACCAACTTTTTGCTCCCAAGGGTGAGTTCTTAGAGCCACCATAATCCTCGAAGCCAATCATAGCTTCTAGCTATGAATTCCTGCCCTAGCTTTATAGCCATGGTTCAGGAACAAACCTTCTTGGGGTTCGATTATGAAAATCCTTACCATCACCTTAGGGAATTTGAGTAGCTCTGTGCTTGCCTAACCATTTCAGGCATGTCACAAGACACACTTTGGTTCCTTTCTCACTTGATGAGAGGGCGAAACAATGGTATGCCCATAACTGTAGCGAAGGTAGCTGGCAATTGGGAAGAATTAAGGAACAGATTCTATCTCGCGTTCTTCCCTATATCCTGAATTACTACCCTATGACAAGAGATACTCAATTTCTAACAAAAGGAGAAGGAAACCTTAGGTGTAGCCTAGGACTGAATTTCAATCCTAACATGCTCTAGGCCTAGACTTGTCTATACCCAACCATGTGTTATTACAACATTTTTTGTTAGGGCTTAGCAAGGAGTCTGCTCTACAAGTTGACATAACTGCTAGAGGTTCATTCATGTACAAAACCACTAAGGAAGGAGAAGCCCTCTTAGACCGAATTCTAGAGAACACTCCTCCCTTAGAACCCCTCCATGTGGAACCTATGTTAAGTCATGAGGAAGTCTCTTCGGCTGAGGACTGAACCTACACTTTCCATCCAAGAACCCTCACCCAAACCAGAAGATCCGGAGGACGGTCTCCAACCTTCAGACCTTCCACCTTTTGAGAATGACCTTTTCTAAGACTTTGGAAATACCTCGAATTATTTATGTCAAAGGAAACCACAGTTCCTATCACTCCATTAGACCTGCTAGATGAGGAATTCCTAAGAAACTCTATCAAGGAGTTGACCACCATTATAAGCAATGAATGGGTTGAAGAATCAGAGCTCTCTTCTAAAGCAATTTAGATCCACACCCCTTCTTCAACCATTCAATGCAGAATTAGTAGAATGGTGGTAGATGTGCTTTACAATCCAATAGTTGAGGCAAATCTTATGTCCAAATCCTTTGCCAGTACCTATTTAGGCGATGAACCTCTAGCCCCAACCAATAAATCCCTTAGGATTGCTCCACTTACCAATTTAAAGGGAATCGGGCTCCTACATAATGTAACAATACATCATGATAAGGTCAAAATGGCTCTTAATTTCCATATCTTTGACACTAAAGATTTTGACATCATGATAGGTCACCCCCTAGAAATTTTTTTACTGAACCACCTAAAATGGGGGAACTGGATGTAAAGCTAGGGAGAGACACTTTCACAATCCCTATCACTCAAGCTAAAAACTCGGTGGCAGACACTATCCCCTACCATGAATTGCCAAAGGAGGTCATGTCGGTCTCGCCATTTGAATCCCTTGAGTTGTCCCTAGAAAAAGATGCCAAACTCAATATAGAAGAAGAGGATGACCTAGGAGAAACCATTGACCTTCCTCAAGAGGAAGCACCGACACGACCTCCCATTGAACTTAAACCCCTACCCGCTAGCCTATGTTATGCTTTCTTGAATGGCGACAAAGAAGCTCTTGTAATCATAAGCGACAAACTTACTAATGAGGAGACATCCAAACTCATCGCCATTTGAGAAAAACATAGGTCAGTTTTTGGGTATTCACTCCAAGATCTTAAGGGGATAAGTCCAACGCTTTGCACCCATCAGTATCCCAATTGTCCCTGCAAGCACACCATCACACGAACCCCAACAGTAGGCTCAATAATACAATGTAGGAAGTAGTGAAGAAGGAAGTCCTAAAACTTCTTCACTCTAGGATTATCTATCCCTTACCACATAGTGACTGGGTTAGCCCCTGTCCAACTGGTGCCCAAGAAACGTCATAGAGAACAATAAGAACTAATTAATCCCACAACAAACCAGTCACAGGGTGGAGGATGTGTATAGATTACCAAAAACTCAACACAGGCCACAAAGAAAGATCACTTCCCACTGCCCTTCATTGATGAGATGTTAGAGCAGTTGGCGAAGCACTTTTTTGTTTGTTTTCTCGATGGGTATTCGGGGTATCACCAAATTCCTATCCACCCCGATGATCAAAGGCAAGACTACATTCACATGCCCATACAGGAACATATGCATATAGATGAATGTCTTTTGGGCTGTGTAATGCACTCGCCTCTTACCAAAGGTGCATGATGTCAATTTTCTTAGGCATGATAAAAGAAATTATGGAGGTTTTTATGGATGTTTTTTCAGTCTATGGAAAAACCTTTGACCATTGTCTAGAGAATCTAAACAAAGTCTTGCAACGATGTTAGGAAAAAGATTTAGTACTAAATTGGGAAAAATGTCATTTCATGGTTAGAGAGGGCATCAGTTCTTGGACACTTAGTGTCTGAGAGGGGGATTGAGGTTGACAAAGCTAAAATTGAAGTCATAGAATGGCTACCACCCCCTGTGAACAGTAAAAGGAATCCATAGCTTTTTAGGAGATGTAGGTTTTTATAGACGTTTCATTAAAGACTTTTCACAAATCTCTAGACCATTGATGAACCTGCTAGCTAAGGATGTACCCTTTAAGTTCACTGATGAGTGTTTAAACACTTTCCATACACACAAGAAAGAACTCATCTCTGCACCAATCATCCAACCACCCGATGGGTCACTGCCATTTGAAATAATGTGTGATGCTAGTGATTATGCCATTGATGCTGGTTCTTGGACAAACCAAAGATAAAAAGCATCATGCAATTGCCTATGCTAGCAAAACACTGACAAGGAGCACAACTTAATTATGCTACCACTAGAAAAATAACTTCTTGCAGTTGTTTTTGCTATTGATAAATTCAGATCTTACTTAGTGGGATCAAAAATAATTGTTTACACTGATCATGTTGCACTTAAATACCTACTCACTACGAAAGATGCAAAACACACCTCATAAGATGGATTCTCTTGCTCTAAGAATTTGACTTAGAAATAAAAGATAAAAGGGAGTAGAGAATACTTGTTGCAGATCATCTATCGCGTATGCCAGTCACTGACATACAGGAACTTCCAATTAATGACTTCCTACGTGACTGACATGCTGCTGAAGGGTGACGGATTCAAACCCATGGTACGCGAACATTGCGAATTTCATGGTTTCAGGGTATGTACCACTAGGGTGAGAATAAGAAGAAGCTACAAGCTGAAAGCAGACATCACCTTTGGGATGACCCATACCTCTACAGGATATGTTCTGATGGCTTGTTGAGAAGGTGCGTGCCCACAACGGAGGGTATACAAATCATCGAAAAGTGCCATGCAGCTCCATACTGAAGGCCACTATGGAGCATTCTACACTCAAGCCAAAATTTGGTAGTATAGATTCTTCTAGCCAACGATGTATGAAGACACCAAAAAATTCATCTAAAGGTGTCAGAAATGCCAGCTACAAGGTGGCATCACTTCTCGCAATGCAATGCCCCTCCACTACAACCTTTAAATAGAAATGTTTGATGTGTGGGGCATTGACTTCATGGGGCCATTCCAAAAATCCCAAGATTGCGAGTACATCTTCATCACCGTTGACTATGTGTCAAAGTGGGTGGAAGCATTGCCATGCAGAGCAGCCGACACCAAGCATGCCCGAAGGATGTTCCATGAAGTGATCTCCCTTGCTTTGGAACACCAAGAATGGTTATAAGCGATGGGGGATCTCACTTCATCAACAAAACCTTCAGAGCCTTCCTATGGGAGCATGTGTCCAAGCACAATGTCACCACCCCATATCATCTACAAACCAATAGCTAAGCGGAGACTTCGAACAAGCAAATAAAAAATATCCTACAAAAAACTGGTTAACGAAATGGGGAAGGGGTGGAAGAACAAGCTTCCTGATGCACTCTGGGCATACAGGATAGCTTACAAAACCCCCCATTGGCATGTTCACCATTCCAACTAATATATGGAAAAAGCTACCACTTACCAGTTGAGCATGAGCACCGAGCTCATTGGGCAATCAAAAACTAGAACATGGATGTAAAATGAGCTAGCAAGAACCGATAGAAACAAATCTCCGAGCTAGAAGAATGGCGTGAGAAAGCTTACCACTAGTGCCAGACTTTACAAAGAAAGGACCAAGAGATAGCATGACCACCAAATCCAACAAAAAGAATTCAAGGAGGGAGACAAGGTCTTGCTATTCAACTCCCAAGTCAAGCTCTTTGGTAAAGGTAAGCTACATAGCAAATGGGAAGGACCATTCACCGTCGTCAACTCATCAACTCATGGTGCGATCACCATCCAGGACAATGACGGTAACACTTTTAAAGTTAATGGTCAAAGATTGAAAATTTTCCTAGAACCTTCTCATGATATTAATCAAGAAATTGATGAAATAGACTTAATATCTTTTAACAAATTCATTGCAAATATATGAAAATTTAAATATTTCTAACATGCTCTTGCATTTAAATAACATTACTCACATATATTTATCATTCACAATCATATGCTATGTGAAAATAATACTTTGCTCATGTCTTATTTAAGTAAATAACACATAAAATTGACAAACATGTTTAAAAATGGGAAGACAAAATAGAACACCGTGAGGTGTAGATATTATTGCGTGGGAGAGCATTTAGAAGGAAGCCCTAGTTAGGACTAGCAACCCCAGGGATCGGTCGCCCCCCTCGTTGCTCCTCTCAGTGTCTTGTCTACTGGGATAACCTCGTATGACCGAGTGCATCATGATCATCTAGGGTTTTGCACTGAAATATCCTTCCCTCACGCAGTTGCTAAGCCAATATAAAAGCACCATGAGACTTCCATCATCCCACACCAAAGCACTCCTCCCCTCTCATAACATTAGTCCCAAGCCATCCTAGTTGAGCCATGGCCATCCAAGCACTTGCTTTGTACACCGGCTCCATCTCCACCTTCAACTTAGAAGAGATTCAACAGTCCATCAACCCAACACCCTAAAACACCTATGTGAGAGTAGAAGCACGCGCTGTTACGATGGCTCTGCTTGCTGCCATGCCTCCACTCCTCAGCAGGGCAAGTGGAGGCATGAGTGTGCAGGTCCATGGCTAGGACCAAGGCTCCATAAGCTGACACCCAGCCTAGGTGGGTGCCCCCATCAAGGTCGGCCTCAGGGGCCAACAACCTCAAGCGCAAAACTCCGGAAAGTGCTACAAAAAGCATCCATGTAATGCCTTCGGGCAACACCATTTATAGCTACAGTAACACTATAGTGGGGGTTCAAAAACCTGACGGTAGGTATGGGAAGGGGCCGATGTGCAAACCAGGGAGAGGCAAAGGGCCTGGCAACCCCCATCCGAAAGTCTATCTCAAAAGAGACAACCTGGTTCATCATTTAAGCCCCTTAGATTTAAGAGGACCAACAAGCCTCTAACCTTAAAATCATGTGCTATCTTTGAGGAGGACAAAGAGCCTGCACCTCCTGAAGACCCCCAAATCACCTCGCTAAAAAACAAGATCAAAAACCTATGCGAGGACGTAAGATTCCTTAGGGGCCAGTTAGACGATAGCAAGATTAAGGTCAAAGGCCTAGAGCACCAATTGGATGTCTGCATCTTTAGCTTTGGGCAGTAGACTGGCCAAGGTGGCAAGAGCTGCAGGGGTGGAGCATGCTCTTGATTAGGCACATGTTTTATTTTTCCTTAGGCGCATGTTCTATTTTTAGTTCTTTCATTCCAATCATTTTTAATTTCTGATCATGTAATGCGCCTCTCATTTGAAGATTGAATAAAAATTTCCTTTAGAATTATTTGTCTACACTTGTCTTTTGGACTCTTTTTTGTCAAATATAAAATAAAGATAGGTACAAGTGTTGGGGAGGTGCCACAGTCACCTCCAATTTGTACAGATAAACAACACACGCAAAAATTACAGGTTTGTGCAATTCTCTCTCACTCTATTTTTAAGAAATCTAAGAACTAAACTCAAAATAAAGTGATGGTTCATCTCCATATCTTCCTATGATTAAGGGATTTGTATACTTTTTATTCCCTATTAATATTCCTAAAAACTTGTGAACACTTATCATAGGGAACTCATTTTATGTAAGTAATTGACGAGTGAGATATAGTAGGATGATATGACACTTTCTCATTCCTGCAAAGCGCTTGGGATTTATTTTACAAAAAAAAAATTCAAAATAGCTTGTTCCTTGAATGACATACAAATACCTAGTAGGGCCATATGTGTTCATGCATGACAAAAACCTTCCACATGTGCCTCTTACTTTGTGTTCAGTTCAGTCAAATTTTGTGAGCCCTGTTGAGAGATGTTTCATGCTCCCAAGATCAAAGCTCACGTACACGCCACTAATAAATAGTTATTCCTACACTGGGAATATGCTAAAACATGTTTTCATTACCTATAAATAAGTACTCCATGCTCTAAAAATATGATCTCCCTAGCATACTTTTAGAAAGAGACATGAAGGCTATACAAAAAATATAGGGACACATGAAGGTCCCAAAAGCATTCAAAAAAAATTGAGCACATGAAGGCTCATAGAAAAAATATATATATATGCTAGCCATGTCTCCAAATAAAAAGCTAGAAAAGGGGATCATATCAAATAGAGGAGTGTAGTCCCACCAAAAATTCCACACACTTGCACTGTTTTGATCTAAGAGTATGATGCTTCCCTTCGGTGAGGTCCAGGATTTGACTTTACAACATATGCAAGATAAGTGTGCCTCATAATATTCATCCCTACCTAAAGCTCCATATAAGCTTTTTTAGAAGTAGGATGATCAAAAGAGAAGGCAAAATTGCCTTGGTAAGGAACCACTTACAAATGTGAGTGACTTGAGCGAACCATTCAAGGAACAAAAGCTACTTTTATGTTTTCAAAATCATATAAAAACCTAAGTTTCTAAGTATGAATAGAGTAAGGAGACGTGAATCCAAGCTATTCGATTTTTCAATTACCCAAGATATTTTGGTAGATACTTGGAAGTTCGTAAGTTATGGTGAAGCTTGGACTAACTTGTATACAGACTCCAAAATCCAGGGGATGAACCCGCTTAGTCCTTAAACTTTACTCGAGGACGAGTAGAGGGCAAAGTGTGGGGGAGCTTGTTGGCGATGCTGAAACTCATAATTCTACCACCAACATATAAACAAAATGAACAAATGTAAACACCAAAACTTAGAATTAGGGATTTTAACTTACACTTTCCACAAGTTTTGGTACAAACATGTTTTGCAAGGTCACAAACATCAATGCATGAAGAAATTCATTGAAAGGCGCTTTCTGACGCTGATTTGCACAAAGGAACAACAAAGGCGCCCATCAACTCAACTCAACTAGGGGCAAACCACCACTAAGGAGCGATCCACGTCCAGCCCAAAGCCTGCCACACGAAGGCGGTGGCCAATGCGGTAGTCAAGGGGTGGCCAACCCTAGGGGACGGGCGACCCCCTGTGGGCGCCTCCCTACCTCTCCTTGCTCTGGCAGTGGCATGCCTCGTTGCTAAGGCGGTGTAGCCCTAACCTCATGCCTAATAATAACTTGAAGCACTGCCATCCTCCCTGTTTAAATAGAGGGGTAGAGCTCCCCTCTACAACATACATCAAGAGAGAAAGAAGAGGAGGAAGAGTTTTATTTCTACTTAGCTTAGCTAGAATAAGAGTGGGAGTGAGTGAGGAAAGAGTTAGAGAAGTGTCGAGGATGTTGACAACCTCCCTTAGTGTACTCGCTACAATTAGCGGAAGCATGTTGGAGCTAGCAAGTTCTCCACTTGTACCTCTACAATCATCTTACTACTTGGATTAAGAAGTTCAGTGTTTAACTTTGGCTTTGATATCTTAAGAAAGCTACCTTTGCTCATTATAAACTTGTGGGTTCATCATCCATCCTTGTGGTAGGTACTCTAGTACAAGGGCCCTGATAGAGACTGGATAATCCTTGCATGCACGCTAGAGTAATAGTCGATCGCGTAGACGTCGTGTCTAGGCTAGAAGCTATCTTTGTTTGCCTCGTCCCCACGGTTGAGGGGTAGGTAGCAGGTGATGACAGCCCTAGTCCGTACCTTTTAATCCGCCACATTCGAGTTTGATGTAGAGCTACAAGTCGGCCTCACCTGGTAGACCAGGTGTGATCCGATGCCCGAAACAAGTCTATAGTTTCAAAGTTATCTTCTCTTAGGACATCATTCCTTAGAAAAAAACCTCACTACCCAAGCTACCTTTCACTTGTTTTCTTAGGTGAACTAGCTAAGAGACTTGCACATCCATTCTTTTGGGAAAATATGATACCCTAAATACTTCCAAGGTGAACTGCTACAATGGTGTATCTGTGCGCTTACGGATTCCTCTGCTTTCGCTAAGAAACACCAACACTTGGTTTGTTGAACCAAACATGTATCAGTAGTGCTAGTAGTCATGAGTGGCTTTGATCTTGCAAGAACCAAACATGTATTAGTAGTCTTCGATAAAATTTATTGAACTTGCAAGAACCATGCAGCGAGGAGTTCATCTCAACAAGTATCGCCTTAGATCTAATGCATAACGGATGAGACATAGCTGTTGAATTTTACTAGTGGATGCAAGAAAGTTCAGTCGATGTATATTTGATCTCGTAGAACACAATATAAAGGGTCATTAGTTTTGAATGTCATAGCAACTGGTTTGTCCCTCGACTGTTGTGACTACTTGGATTGGAGCCAAAAAAGTATAGAAAAGACCCATCACAACCGCACCAGACATTCAACTCTCAAGCGTGTCATGGTGGTCAAAAGCTCCTTTTCTTGATTCCTTCTTGTGTCTAGCTTTCCTGCCACATTCATAGATAGGTGTGGAGCCAAGAGAATATAACAGGTTGCTTGTGACTTGGGGGCATTGAGTACATGACCGAGCTATGCGATGCCTAATTGTTGAAGCTGCTATTCGTGCGGTTGTTGGGCAACAACGCATTACCAGAGTTGTTGAAGACCTTGATTCTAGAGAAATCTTTGTGCTTTGCAGCACTGTTGCGGATGCCCATTGGCTCTCTAACTATAGTGTCGATGTCAGTGGAGACTACATCATTTTCAAGACGGTTCACTGTCTCAACTTGATTGAAAGTCCTTATGACCTCAACTATCTCAACAAGACCAAACCGATTCGATGACATTAAGATTTTATGTGCTCTAGGGTACTGTTTGTTGTCCTGTATTAGTAGTACTAGTAGTAATAGTAGCCATGACTGGCTTTGATCTATGGGATAGCATGAAGTCATGTAGTGTATGTGTTGAGCTCATGTAGTAGGAACCCTTGCTAATATAGTATGTTGTGTTATTTGCATGTCTATGTCAATCTTTGTTAAACTTGCCAGAACCTTGAACCAAGGAGCAAGTCTGGCCTTAATCTAATGCAGAAAAGAAGAGCCATTGGTGTTGAAATGTTACTAAACAAGCAAGAAAGTCCGCCTGTAGTTTGTTTGAATGCCTCGGACAGTGAAGATGCTGTAGTGGATGAAGTTTCCTCAATTGGTTTATGTTTGCTTTTTTTGTTGCCTTGGGTGTCTGGCCTAATGGCACTGAAGTCATGTATTTTATGTGTGGAGCACATGTATGAGAAGGCAACCAGCACGTTCCTCGCAGGTTTAGATCTATAGAGGGAATGGGAGAGCTCTGGGAAGGTAGGAAATAAAACAAGCGAAGTGGCAGATGAGATTGCAGCGGTTAGAGCGACGGAGCGGAGAAAGCGATGGAGCGAAGATTTACTCAAAGATTCTGAATTTTGACCAAATATACATAGAGGAGTATGATGTGTAATAAGTATTTTATACAACATAAAACAATGAGCTTAATCAATAATCCACTTCGGTGAAGTGCGAGAGGAATCTCTCACTGCCAGGTCAAGATACATAGGACAAATCTTGTCGGCACATCGAGCAGGTGGATCTCCGGCTGAATCACTTGGTGATGCACTTGCAGTGGAATGTGTGGCCACAGTCGAGCTATTTCCATAGCATGGCCGGCCATAGGATTAGATGTTTCATACTCTAGGCAGATGCTTGCAGTCCCTACACCCCGCTAGCTCCGCATCCACCTCTACATAGAGCATCAAGAGTGCCTTGGACGTGATGAACTTCAACTGTTCATCGACCCAAAGCTTAAGTGTGGCATGGACGATGCAGCCATCCTAGCAGGCCTTACACTGCTAGGGCTACGAGTATAGGAAGCTCAGGCTTGGGAAGAATGTACTCCCACTACTTGTTGGTGAGATTGAGTTGCTACAGCCGCGTGAATGTCCTCATCAAGCCACGGAGGACATCATGGACACCTTCCTGGTCGCTGAGGATGCCCATGGCTTGATTTCGCCTTCAAGATCCTAGTGGCGCTGCCTCCTTCATATAGGAGGTACACTGGCTACCAGTGACTACTGGCTTTGAGGGTCTTGGTCACCGTGCATTCTAGGGTCATAGAGAATGATGTTTCAAGGACACTCCTGCCAGATGGATCCTTGATGGTGAAGATGTTCTTCGAACATAGTTCTACACTTGACATGGTATTTGAAAGCTGGAAAACTAGGGCAGTAGGATCTCCAGCGGAGCTCATGGAGATGGCTACTCTATGGGTCTAGTGGCTTAGTTTGTAGCTAGGATTTGAATTGGTTTGGAGTTGGAGCAAGGACGATTTAAAGGGAACCCGATGTTAAGTAGCTGTGGGATGAACGGGGGGACTAGTTACGAGCTAGAATTTGAAATGAATCGCTTTGAATGTAGAGGACCTTAGACAGCTTCTAGTAAATGCTATCCTGGAATTCTAGGGGTTGGTCGAACAATTTCTAATACTAGGATGTGTTGGAAATATTCTAGTAGAACATGAGATGTGTCTGGGCCGGTCAGATTTGCAAAGCTCAGACTTTCTTGCGTGTACTGTATAATTTGAATAGCTATGTGGCTCCTCCATTTGGCATTACATCGACATGAGACTTGATCAGATGAATTATGTTATGCATGTTTACCATTCTATAGATCAGAAAGAGAACCGCACTAGGGATTCAAGTCTCAAGCGTGTCATGGTGGTCAAAAGCTCCTTTTCTCAAGTATGAAGTCATGTTAATCATCTATAGTTAGAACTAGTATGTATTGGTAGTAGTTGGATGACATTGAGTAGTGGGATTGCACTACTCTCCTCTTATTTGCATGTATTAGATAAAATTTGTTGAACTTGCAAGGACCATGCAGCGATGAGTTCATATGAGCAAGTCTCATTTTTCCTCGTTTTCCTATGATGCTTGTTACTGTGTCGTTTACAATTTTAAGTTTGGGCCCTATTTTTAAATCTGGGTCGGCGCGTAGGATTATCTAGCCGCTGAGAAACAACATGGGCTGGACTTTAGTGCACCATGCAACATGACATACATTGAATGGAACTTTGCTTACTCCTCTGCTATTTTCCAAGAACAAGGGAACATGGAGCCCTTGAATGAGCACCTCACAAACTTGAAGCACCCCCAATCGAGTATGGAGCACCTAAACACGGAGATAACAAGGGAACAAGATTTGCTATGATTCACTTTCTAGGGACACATTTACACAGGATGCGTGGAACTCGAGCGAGGCGCCATTTGGTTCCTCAAGAAAGAACTATCGCATTGGACGATTCACTTCCCCGAGACACATTTACATGGTATACGTGATCCTTCAAGAACGCAGAGTCTCCTGCCTACATAAACCATTAGGCACTACTTCCCCAGTGCTCTCTGCCTCATCATAGTCGTGCATTTGTACTCTGCTCTAATGTCGCATCCATCGTCGTTCATTGTCGCACGCGCGCTCCGACTCTACTTCTTCCTTGGCTACATCATGATGGATCGGCTCCCAATGAAGTTGGCCACTGAACATCGGTGGCCATGTCTCTAAATAGTCATATGCCCCCATGGATGATCTTGCCTAGCCTGTGGGCAACCTGCCTCATTCATGCACAGGGTGTGCAGCACCGTCGAAGTCGGCCGGCGCATAACCACTACACCGGGTGCTGCAGCGTTAAGGTTTCTAGGAGCACCACTACTACGACAACTACTATGCCCTGCTCACCACCAGGCTGGCCAACGTGGGCAACCTAGATTCCTACTTCCTTGCTAGCTTGCGTCCCATCTTCATGGAAGCCCATAGGTCATTGACGCCACCTGATGGAATGGCTTCAGCACTCTGCCGAGGTAGGCTATAAACTTGGTATGTACGTCTATGCCCTCGTTCTCTATAGGTCCAATACCGGTGGTGGTAATGACCACATTGCTTGGTGCCTATTGAGGGAGCTCGAAGGTACTGACCAAGCGGGGCTAGCTACACTACCATGGAAGAACCAGACCTTTCCATAGTTCCATCGAGACATGTATTGGCGGTTGCAGGACATGGTGCACAGGCAGCGGCTGCGGCTGAGCCCGTCAGATTTGAAGTATGGGAGTTGCGGTCTGGGTTCTACAGCAAGGAGTGTAGGATCTCATGGGAGTGTGATAAGTTATTCACATCAATGTGGTAGATTAATTCTAAATTAGTGCATGCTAAGTTATGTTAAACATCTATGCATGTATATCTGTGGTTTGTGACTTTATTTTAATTTGGCAACAACATCAACTATATGTGTATCTCGTTGTTCAAAGTATGCTTGTGCTGATAGTATTTTTTCCATATGAGCATGCACCCCTGCACGTGTAAGAAAGTGAGGCCTCAGTACATTTGAACGCATCGGACAGTATCCTCCGTAGTTTTCCTCCTTTTCCTGTGATGCTTGTCATTTACAATTTTAAGTTTGACTAACTTTATAGGAAATAGTAACAACATCTATGACATAAAAGATCACAACAATTTGAACATAATCTTATCAAATTCGATCGAATGCAATCACATGAGTACAATCCAAAACATCACAAAAGATCTCGCTGAATCATGCAAGTAGAACAACATTTTATACCGAACCTGACAATGAGCTTAATCAAGAATCTTGACCCATGAAGTGTCGTCCTGTGTATACATAAAGCTTGTATACTTCACAACATACAGAAGGTCTACCCTGTGTATACATAAAGCCTGGCCTCACTCCCATTATTTGATTCCACCTTGCATTGCCCAAAAAACCCTCGCCTCGCCTCACAAAGTCCCGAACTCTGCCTCCCATCGCTTGCAACTAAGGCCATGCCCATGAAGTGCTACTCGAGGAAGGGTCACTCTGCTCCGGTCCCTGCTTCCTCTAGTGTACTCGCTCTCCCTGCTTCAGAGGAGGTGGGACCAATGGCGTGCCCTGCTTTGATGTCAGTGGAGGCAGTGTCGATGTCTAGTCATGGGAGACCGGTGTTCCCGTCATGCTACCACCCGCCGTCTCCTAGACCACCATTGTTGTATCTGGTTATGTCTTTAAAACCGGGTGCTACTTAACCCCAAAGGGGTATCTAATCTGGTCCGCTCATTCTAGATCTGATAGCGTAGGCATGATGGAAGCAGCGGGTCGCTAGGGAAGACACATAGGACGGCGGTGCCATGGCCGGTGGCGTGCCAAGCTCGGCGGTGGACGCCGGGGCGGTGATTCTGGCCACCCTAGACCGAGCCGAGGGCAGCTACGCATAACATGGGGTCTCGCGAACTCAATGGCTACCTATCAGGGATGGAGAGCATGTCGAGGAGGTGGTCCCGCGGTGGTGCCATTGTTGGCGGCTCGGGATCTCGCCGATATGGCATTCTAGCGCACGAAACGGCGAATGGAAGGCATTGGGAGGACGAGTAGCTCACTGTGATGCGATTGGAATGGAGCACGATGTTCGGGGAGGCTCCAAAGCGAGTCATCAACGGTGGCGGTGAACTAGGGAGAGAGAGAATGCGCGGGTGAGTGGAAATCCAAGCATTCCATGGCCAAAACGGCGAATTGAGGGTACCTAGATTCACGGGGAAGCACGGTGGACCTTCGAGGCTCATCGATGACGTTGATTCAGCACCAGAGCAGCAGGGGCTACGGCGGCGGTGGCGAGTTCTAGAGCGGACGAATGGAGGAAGGGCCAGAGGGGAGGGCTTGGCTCGGGTCTTATAGGCGGTAGGGCTGCGGTAGATGGAAGGCGAGCGGGATACAGCAATTTGGTTGCCTTCCTTGTGGGCACGGAGGACCAGCAGCTTGCCGTGGAAGCAGCACCAACGGCGGGCGACGGAAGGAAAGAGCAGGGGAAGAAAAGGAAAGGGAAGAAGATGGCTGACGAGTGGGTCCCTCGTCGCAGCGAAGAAGAGCAGATGGTGTAAGCGCGCGCTGAGCGGGCCATAGCGCCGAGTTGGGCCAGGCGACGAGCAGCGGGTCGCCGAGTTGGGCCGATGTGGAGAAGGCCAGGCACAGGAGAAAAGAGGAAGAAGGGAGGGCGGCTGCTGGCTGGGCCACCAGCAGGCCGAGCCAGGAAGAGAAGAGCAGGCCGAGCGGAAAACATGGGCCTTCGGGCCAAAAATGAAAGAGGGGAGGTTTTTCCTTCTTTTTCCAAATCCTTTTTCTACTTTTAGTTTTCAAATCCAAATTCAAATGTAACCCAAATGCAAATTCAAATAGAGTTTTGAATATACTTTTCAATTCCAATAAAAGTGAGCAAATTTTAGTAAGTTTTCAAAAATAATTTATACAACTTTTTTAATTCTTTTATTTCCTAAATTTTCTTTTCTTCCTTTTCTTTTATTTCAAAGCCATTTTAACCATTTCAACTTTTCATTTAAAACCACTCAACCAATAAAATCAAATGCAATGGCATGTATGCTCAAACATGTTGCTACCTTATGATGAATTTTAAATTAATGAATTTTTTCCCTATATTTCATGTGCACAAAAATTCATAAATAAATCATTTTAGCTCTATTTCAAAAGAGGCAATTTTTAGGGTGTTACAGAGAGTGCGCCCCTTGGTTGGACATAGTCCATCATTAGGGAGCATGTCCTTGCTTGGGCCAACCTCCGCCCACACGGGACGTACGCCATCACAAGAAGATTGCCTAGCATCGCTGCGCTGGCGAGGAACCAGGGCTAGATCGCCGATGGGGGCAACCACCAGTGATTCTATGCCATGCAGTGCTGGTTAGATTGGTTAATCGTTTGCATTCTAAATCTGATCACTCTCCCCCTTATCATCTAGGCTTGAACTTGTCTTGCATTGTGTAGCCATTCCTCCATGGTAGCGCCACCCCCTGTCAGTGGGGCTTCCCACTAGTGGTGCTGGAGAGTCGTCTCGTCGCCATTCGCCGCGCGCTGAGCCTGTCTATCCCCACACAACCCTCTAGTTCTAAAGTGGGCGAATCCTCAGGCAACAAAAATATCATAAGTTATTGGAGCATTACCACGAGGTCCAAGTAGCATTGTGTGCGTCCAGGCTACACGCCGACATCCTGCACGATGACTTGGTGGCCGCGCGTGCCACACTTGTCATGGCCCTACAGGAAGCCGCCCAGGCATGAGAAGACAAGGAAGCTATGGTGTCTAAAGCTGTTCTTCAAGCGGTTGCCATGGTGCTAGCCGCTGCCTAGCTTTAGTTTGGGAAGGCGGTGAACGTTTGGGTGGTGGAGCAGGGTTTTCCGCCGAGATCGGATGACAACGAGATCGATGATCTCATCGAGAGCCTTGTTGACGGTAGTTAACAACCATTATAAACCATCAATAAAACATGCATAAGGGCACAATTGAGATCACCAACAAAGGTCTAGGGGTTTAAACTAATAAATACCATGAGTTTTGGTGAATCTATGATTTCTGTAAGGTTTATCCAGAAAACTGTCAAGGTGGACCTATATGTCAGATTTAATTGCGCTTATCCACCATGAAACGGACACTAGAAGGTTCTAGAGGACACCACGCTAAGGTAGAGAGTGAGGGGCTACCATGTGGGGCTACCCAGCCCCACCTGCAGGTCGCCCGATCCCTAGGCCCACCTTTCAGTCTCTATATTGCAATGTCGGTTCTCCGCCACCTCCTAGGTTGCATCTATACCATTCTTTTAGTTGGTTTGATCCAAGGGCTCACGTTGGATGCTTCAGGCTATATAATCAACCCCTGCCCCCATGAAGGCATCAAGTCATTTGAGAAGACAGAAACCCTAATCATCCTCAGAGCTCCATCATATTCTAGGGCATAGCTAGTTGTGCTAGGTCTAGAGGTAGGCAAGCAAGCTTCGCTTGGATTCCCGATCGTGTCAAGAGCGTGCTTTGGTATAATCTTTGTACCCCCTCTCTCTTTTGTATCTCCATTACTTTTATATGCTTCATACAATTGTTATGACAATATTAGTATTCATCTTATTCATGTTCTTCATTATAATGTTCATTGTCTACTTTGATTATATACCTAGTATAGTTAGATTATCATCATATTCATACATATGTTCATATAGCGCTCACCCTAGGGATCCATGGGTGGGTGGTCGACATTGTGTAAGCGTGGTGTTTATATGTTGTTTACTTATGGATACACCCTATATTCTAGGACATGTGGTAGATCGTGGATGTGACACTCCCGTTGAGTCCTTTGTTGTCCACTCCCTGATGTAGGTAGCACATAGGATCTGGTTACGAAGGGGGACAAGCTCTGTTCTTAATCTCCCTTAGTAATATCCCTTATGCTTTGACTTATAATTAAGAATGACATAGGAATTATTCCTCTAATATTCTACCTAACCATGCTAATGCCATAGAAAGGAGTACTCTGAGTGATTTATCATTATCATTGATCAATACTTATCATATATATATCTTATCCTATGATTTACCTCTATTATGAGTAGAATATTGGTTATGGTTACTTCTCCATCAATAGTATAAGTTATCAATACTTGTCCATGCTAGACCTTTCTTGTGGTAAAAATATAAATAACGATACTTGGAATACTCCCAGGTGAAGTGCTACAATGGTATATTATCTGTGCGGTTTTAGATCCTTTTTCATTCATATCTATATATTCTTTCTAGTCACATAAATTAATAAAGAACTACTTAGAGTTATTCTAATAGTAATGCTAGGTAGTACCAACAAGTATCTCTGTCATCATCACCAGGGATGACAACCTAGTAAAGTAATGTTAGGAGATATAGATTTATAATAGGTGGCTACTAAAACAAGTGACAAGTTAATAAATACCAACAAGCCTCCGGCCAGCCGCCAATGGCATCTTAGCGAAGCTGAACATGGAGCAGCTCCTACACGCCCGCCTCAACCCTTGATTTGTGGGATGTATCCATAGTACTAGTAGCCATGACTAGGTTTGATCTATGGGATGCCCTTGCAAATATGTGAACTCTTATTTGCATGTTGGTGTGAACTTTTGTGGAACTTTGTATTAGGTGGGTTAAACTCCGTTGAGCATGGTCTAGCCCCTGTTGGTTGCTTTTCGCTACAAATTTCTTTCTACAGAGTTCATATGAGTAAGTCTCGTTTTTCCTCATTTTCCTATGATGCTTGTTACTAGTGTCATTTACAATTTTAAGTTTGGACCCTATTTTTAAATATGGGTCACGCAGGATTGTCTGGTCGCTAAGAAACAACACGGGCTGGACTTTAGTGCGCCATGCAACATGACATATATCAAATGGACTTTGTTTACTCCCCTACTAATTTTCCAAGAACAAGGGAACATAGGGAAGGTAGTAAGGTTTGATGATGAACTCTAGCAGGACACTACGTCTACCATACAAACAGGTATGCACTAATAACACAACTAATTGGCTAATTATTATAAACTCTTGGAGATGCTCTAAGCACCCAATCTTGAAGAACGAGCACTAGCAAACTTGAAGCACCCCCAATCGAGTATGGAGCCCCATAATAGGAGAGAACCAGATGATTATAGATCTTCTGTTAACACAAGATCTGCAAGAAGATCTGCAATCATCAAGGTCAAGCTCTTGTTCAATGGCAGCACCTCGCAAAGGATGGAGAAGGAGCACCTCACAAAACTTGCACTAGCATCTCAGTGAGGTGCTTTATATTCCATAATCTTGCTACCTCTAAGGATCGAGGGATGCAGATCTGCATCTCGATGCTCAAATGCAACAAGATTATGGAATCTAAAGCACCCAATCTTGAAGGCCTTCTCCAAACACTAGCATCCTTGTGAGGTGCTTTATCTCCATCTTGAACCTCTCATGGGCTCTAGGCCATGAGAGGTGCAAGGAGGAAGACAAAGCACCTCTAGGTGATGAAGAAAGATGATTGCCCTCACAAGTGTGTGGATTGAGCCCAACAGGTGCATCTAGACCTGAGGTTAAATAGGACATCCGAAGATGGAAAAGTGCTAGTAATGGTGATACAAGTAGTTGGGAATTAACTCACGACGACTTTACCACCGATAGACCAAATCTAACCGAGCCGATAGACCAAATCTGACTGAGCCAGACACATCTCACTCTTCACTCTTTAGTCTGCCCCTCGACTACTGTGACTACTTGGATTGGAACCAAATAAGTACATCAAAGACCTATCATAACTGCACTAGGCATTCAAGTCTCTAGCGTATCAGAAGCTCTTTTTCTTGATTCACTTCTTGTGTCCAACTTTCCTACCGCATTCGCTTCACTCTAATATTTTACTATGCTCCTAAGAAAGTCCAATGTGGCACATCTCATCTCATTAGACAATATATAGTACAGAGCTATGAGTAAAACTATTGCCTACAGAGTACACTCGGTCAATTTGTATCAGTTGTAGTAGTAGTCATGAGTGGCTTTGATCTATGTTGAACCCAACTCATCTTATTTTTATGTATTTGATAAGATTTGTTGAACTTGCAAGAACCATGCATCAAAGATTATTTTTAATCAGAATTTTCATACTTGATAGGATCACACAAGGTCCAGCCGTCTGAAATCTTGACTACCCAGATGATGTTCTCCTGCATTCCTACAGTAGGAACATGCGCGTGGGTGGCGTCAGCAGCCTATTACAGCAGGGGACGTCACCTTCCAGCCCGTCGCATTGACGTGATGGGGCAAAGCCCCACCGCCCACACATGCAAACATCTTAGTCGTGGGATGGTCGATGGCCCCCGAACTATAGCAGAAGAGACAACTCATGGGAAGGTTATACACCTGCTGCCTTCTCTCTCCAGAGCTCCTAAAACTTAATTTGCTAAGGGCCTATTTGGATTGCGGGAAAAAATTCCTTTTCCTATGTTTTTCCTGTAAAATTGAACTGATTCCTATGAAATTCCTGCGAGATTCCTGTGAAATTATTGTGTTCCAAACAAGCCCTAAACATTCATGAGTGCCATTGATCTTTGTTAAAGCCAACTCGTGTCTTTGATAAAATTTGTTGAACTTGAAAGAACCATGCAACGAGGAGTACATCTGAACAAGTCTTGCTTTGATCTAATGTAGAACGGAGGAGCAAGAAAGTCCAGCCAAGAAAGTCCGGCCACTACATATTTGATCTCTTAGGACAGTAGAGTGTCATAGCAATTAGTCTACCCCTCGACTGCCGTGACTACTTGGATTGGAGTGAAATAAGTACAGAAAAGACCTATCACAACTGCACTAGGCATTCAAGTCTCAAGCGTGTCATGGTGGTCAAAAGCTCTTTTTCCCGATTCACTTCTTGTGTCTAGCTTTCCTGCTACATTTGTTTCATTATCATATTTTACTGTTCTTTCAAGAAAGTCCGAATGCGGCACATTTGATCTCGTTAGACACTATGCAGTACATAGCTCCTCCGTTAGGCATTACATCGATGCAAGACTTGATCGAATGAATTCCGTTATGCATGTTTACCATACTATAGATCAGAAATAGAACCAGAAAGAAACCTGTAGGCAAAACCAACCAACAGGGGCTAGAAACCTGGCTACCAATTGACCAAAGGACCTGATATACACCATGCTCAATAGAGTTTAACCCACCTAATACAAAGTTCAATAAAAGTAAACACAGACATGCAAATCAGACTTCACAAATCAAAACCTCTGTACATTTGAACGCGTTTGACATAAAATGTAAGGGAAGATACATAATAAGGAAGAATAACAACATAAGGAAAGAGTAACAACATGTACTCCATCCGTACTCCCAACATAAGGAAGATACATCAAATGCAATGTGAGATACATCAAATGGAATTTTATTTACTCCTCTACTCATCGTCGGTATCACTGTCCTCGTCTGCATCCTCGTCGTTGGTATCAACATCGTCCTCCTCCTCCTCTATAGCCATGAGGCCCTTTCACTCATCAACGGTGATGCGGTTGGCCACCTGCTCAGCATCGGCATGATCTAGGTTGCACCAGTACTTCTCGGTGTTGTGGGCGGTGCTGATTCCCTACATCACGATGCTAGTGTCGAAGCCATCTATTCAGCTGTGGTAGTAGGCGAGGATGTACTTTGTGTTGTCTGTGCGATTCATGTTTAGGTAGGCTGGCAATTCTTCCAGGACATTAGTGAGTTGGTGAAAAATGAAGACATAACTACTCACCTTTTCCTCCCAAGGTGGGTTGAGGGTGCCCAGACCGGTATTCTGTAGCACATGCCTAGTCTTCAAGAAAGCCTTACTCATGATGCCAATGGCCCAATCATCTCTATCTCCAAAGGGATCCACTAGAGGTTCATCTTGATTCACCACTGGGCACGGCGTCATCCTCCTTCATCATGGGCACAGCAGTCATCCCCCTCCCATGCGTGCTTCATAGAAGGCTCGCCCTTCACCATGGCGGTGGCTAAGAGTGAAGTAGGTTTGGAGAAGGCAACCACATGTTCCTGGCAATTTTAGATCTATAGTGGGAATGGGAGGGCTCGAGGAAGGAAGGAAAACAAGCGGAGTTGTGGAAGAGATTGCGGTGCATTAATATATCACTACTACAGAGGAGCCATTGGTGTTTTTTGCTTTTTTGGGAACAAAGAGGAGCCATTGGTATTGAAATGTTACTGCACACGCAAGAAAGTCTGACCTCTATAGATTTGGACGCTGTTTGACACACTGCACAGACCTTAGCTTACATTACAAACAAGTTAAAGTTGGTGCAAAATAATGACAACATCCATCCAAGAGGAAATTAACATGTCCATAGACAATCAAACAACATTGATCCATTTAAACATGTCATGATAGAGAGATACATCAAATGCAGCTTAATTTACTACTTTGCTAATGACTCCAACTCCGCAAACAAGGGAACATTGGGAAGATAGTAAGGTCTGCCGATGATTTCTGGCAGGATGTCATGTCTACCATATGGAATGTAATTTGTAGGGATGACATGAACTTTTCTGTTGTCCATGTTATATGCGATGACGGCTCTTTCCACCCCAACCCTAGCAAAGAAAACCAAATTCCATTATGGGTGAACTATAACCGCTGTGTAGCATGACTCAAAATCAAAGTAACCCATATGTTTCTTAGTCTTTCCAAACAACTTATCTAGGCTAATAGTATGCTTCAATGTCTATTTATTATTAGTACCATAGTCTTCAAGGATCCAAACTGAAAGCTTAGACATATTGCGACCGTCAATAGTAGATTGACATAAGTTACCCTGAGCTTGATGGATGGAGCATGAAAAACCACGTGGCCAGTTAGGAATTTTCCTCCATGCCTTTCCCTCCATATCCACAACAAGTATACGATGGTAACCCTCGCAGAACCCAATATAGTGTAGACAACCATTAAGAAACACAGTTGCTGATTTTGAAAATGTCCACTCAGCCTCCTTGTCCCATTTAGATTCCTTAAAGATCCATGCTGTAGTTTTAGATGAGTAGATGTCCACGCCCATGCACTGACCATCCTCCATATATTCAAACACATGGAAGTGCAAGCAGGCTATCGGATCGAACCCCAATCGATCCTCACCAACAAAATGGATTCTAGGCGACAGTACCTTCAACTCCTAGGTTGTCGAATTGTAGACAACATAGTTGTATTCATTAGCCCCAAGGCACCAGCATAGGATGAGGCTATTGCAGCAATCTAAGACAGCTACATTGTTCATGGTGAAGGGCAAGAAGGACAAGGAGGGGTAAACATCGGTGATGCTAGTGAAGTTTCTTTGGCCATAGATTCCATCATAGAAGAAGCCGGCCATAGTCTAGGGCATCAACTTATGGTTGTCCGAGATGAGGCATTTCCAGGAGCGACAGACAGATTTGCAGCAGAACAAGGAGCGGGCGAGGAGGCGGCAGAGGATCTCGATAAAGACATTGTCCATGAGGCTAGCCAGAGCATTCCTCTTGTTGGGGGCCTCCTCCATTTTGTCAGTGTGCATGTAGTAGGATGAGAGCTCACTCAGTAATGAGATCACTGAGGAAAATAATCCAACAAAGATCCATCAGTGAAGTCCACAACTCATACCAAAGTGCAACTTTAACAACCATTAACAATTTTCATGGTACAAACTCAATAAAATTTAGAGTAGCGCCACATATATATATATATAACTCAAACTAGAGTAGTAGTTAATGAAGTTGTAACCATTACAATTCCAGTTAAATCAAGTCTAACCATCACACTTACAATTAGTACATGAGCTCAGAGCTTCTTCCATAGGAGACAAACAAATATTAAGAGGACTACAATTACAACAGTTTTGAAGGATGAAGAGGGTGGAGCAGCTGTTGGGTTTTGAAGATAGAAGTCATCATCATGAGCTAAGGCTAGATTTCAGTTGGTTCTTGACTTGAAGGTAGCAATTCCTTCCTCATAGGAGTTGTACTTTTTATAACAAGCACCACAAAACCTATGAACTTGTCTATTGCAGTCAGGCCAGTTGTAGTAAACTCCTAGGCTCACGGCCATTGAACACAACATAGCAAGGACGACTCATCTCAAATCTACACAACCCAAATAGGCCTGCCTCAGTTTTCACAAGTAGAATGTCAATGATGAAGTGGTAGTGATCATCATTGACATCAGTAGCAACACATGTAGCTTAGACATTAATAAGTGGCCTCAGTCATGTGAATGATGGACACAAAGCATTGATTTGCTCTTGATGCCTTCATCTTGTTTGGAACCAAATGGATAACTTGGTTGTCAACAAGGAGAAGACACAGAAAGCAAACATATGAGTTGCATCCTAATACATCCAACAACCATGTAAACATCATTGGCATAGAAATGTGGCCTCAAATATGTTACAAGTTCAAGATACCATAAGGACTCACCAGTGGCACTGGAGCATACAAAATAGAAATATAGAATCAAGCAAGCACTGGACAGAAAAAATAGTTTAAGGCAGAAGTGAAGGTCCTAGTTTGTTTGCCTAGATAGATTTGCAAGTGACATGCGCTAACAGAAAACCAACCAGTGCCACCTCCTAGTTCTTTTCATCATCATTGGCCTAACTAGATCTAAAATGCTACAATGTTTCTTGTATACCTCTTGTTCAAGCAAGGACCAAAATAGTGAAGTGAATAGGAAAAGGCGAGAGAGGAGACCTATGGATAGGATCTGTCGCCTCTGCCACGGCACACGATGGACATGGACACTAATGCCACCATGTTCCACTAGTAAGACCCACCGCCTAGCCTCCAAAAAGATGCCTGAGCCATCATAGCACACTGGGGATCCTCCGTTGTTGCCGCCGCCATCGCAAGTCCAACTGGGTATAGATTTGTTTTCACTTACAGGGGATAGGGATATATTCAATATATAAGTCAACCTATCCACACAAAAAACACATACTACTCCGAAGACTTGTCAACACAACTAGGCATCTAGCGCAATGGTGAAGATGGTCTAATCCTTGCTCTAGGTTCCAGGTTCAACTCCCAGGTCTCATGGATTTTTTTAATTTGAATTTAATAAACCCTAGAGGCAACAAGTGACACGCAAGTCGTTGGATCCCATAGGTCAGATGGAGATGGAGAAGGATCCCATAGGTACACATGACACATAAGTCGTTGGGTCCCAAATGTCGGATGGTCCCATAGGTACAAGTGGCACACAAACCATCAGGGTCCCACAGGTCAGATGGAGATGGAGAAAGGTGTCGTCGGGTCCCATAGGTCAGATCAAGATGGAGAAAGGTATCAGTTGGGTCCCATAAGTCAGATGCAGAAGGATGCACAAGCACAAGTGACATGCAAGACTTCAGGTCCCACAAGTCGAATGGAGATGGAGAAAGGCCCCATAGGTACATGTGACATGTAAGCCATCGGGTCCCACAAGTCAGATGGAGAAGGATCCCACTAGACATACGACGTATGGAGAAAGGATTGAGCCTAGACTTTTATGACAAATTGCAAGCGTCATGGATGAGTAAACTATAGATCCCATAGGTACACGTCGAATGGAGAAGGTACCAGTGTGGAGATCTATGATGAAGCGTCGTCATTATAGATCGAATATTAGTTCATCATAGATGTGTAATTAGTTCAATGATGAAGCCCTGTTCAGTCATAGTTTTAAAGGAAATTGTCATAGATGAGTCGTGCGAGTGATCTGTGATGAAACCCTGGCTCTTCTATGATGTTTTTTGTGACTGATGCCTAATTTCATCATAGAAAGGGAGGGTTGCAGGATTGTCACCATTGATCTATGATGAAATGGAAATATTCATCATAAAAAGCGCTCTTCTATGACGGTTTCGAATTCATCATTAACATTTTGTTGATGAAATCTAGTCTGTAGTCTACCAAGGGGTATGCCCATGGTAGTAGATGAATCGGTGAAGGCTCGTGTGAGTGAATCGGATGGTGACACAGAACGCAAGAGACAACAATTAGATAGGTTTAGGTCACCGACTTGGCATAATACCCTACGTCCTATGTCTTTCGGTGGGTTGTATTGCGTATGATCAGATGAAAACAAGGGGTCCCTATATGTCTTATATAGCTCGGGGGGTAGGGTTATAGATCGGTTGTTTCTATCCTGATCGGTTTTACAAGATAGGAAGTTACAGATACTACGGGATCTAGGATATCCGAGCAGGTTTCCTAGATCATCGAAGATCTTCACGTAGTGTCGTCCTTCGCATGTTGTCATCTTGTAGGCTAGGCCTCCACTAGTGGCATGGCCCATGCGCAGTCTTGTGGGCTAGACCTCCCCTAGCGGCTCAGCCCATGTACAACTCTGCTGGTATCAGGGGGGTATACCCCCATAGCTAGTCCCTGAGCTGCCTTGCATCCGTTGAGCAACACTATATTGAGCTTTTCTGAGCTATTGAGCATGCATCCAAGCTACTAAACATGTCATCCAAGCTGTTTGAACATGCGCTCGAGCTATTTGAGCATGCGTCTGAGCTGTCTGAGCAATCATCTGAGTTGTTCATCTGGTTGTTGGAGCCGAGCACACTTGAAGCCAAGGTTTGTTAGAAGTATGTAAGGAGCTCAAGTAAAAAAAAATTCAAAGTCTCCATCCTAGGTGAAGTGTGCCCACTTAAGTTCCTATGCATCGAAGTTGGTCGCAGTGGCGTCCTTGACTTAGTTAGCACAGAAGAACTTAGACACTTTGAAGTGATCTAAGTCAAAGAAATAAGCACATTCACCGCAAGGTGAAGTGTGCCCACTTAGTCCCCGAGCCTAGCACTAGGTCAAGTAGTCTCATGGTGCTAGGGTCCAAAGTAGTAGTCCTCAGGTGCTGAACTAGTTCCCAACGTAGCTTAGAAAAATAGTACAGTCATCGCTAGATGACATGTACACACGTAGTCCCCGAGCCTACTAGAAGATTATGAAGAAATCTTGTAGTAGGGTCAGCGAAACAAAATATCATGTCGTAGCAATGCTCGGCAGTTGAATATCAATCCGTGTTTGACATGGTTTGATGCGGCGGGCCACCAGGCCCACTTAGCAGCCCAGTGGCGCACGGAGATGTTGGAGAGAGAATGCGGCATGGCAGGCACGGTTTCCCAAAAACCCTAGAAGGTGGAGGGTTAGGGGTTGAACCGTTATAAGAGTGCCGCAACCCTAGCGCTCATTCCCCACTTTCTCTCCGCCACTTCATCTTCTTCCACACGCCTGTAACACCCTAAAAAATCATTTATAATTTAGTTATTAAATTTGAGCATTTACTTAATTTTTGATGCATTATAACCTAGGTAAAATAATAATTTTGACTAATTAAAATTTACTATAAGATTTAGTAACTTGATTGCTGCTTTCATGCCGAGGTATTTTGGTTTTTGTATGAGTGTAGGGTTAGAGTTAGTGGCTTTAAATTCAAATATAGTTTGAATTTGGAGCAAGTTTACAAAAACAAGAAATTCTAAAGGTTTCATTTTCTATTTTTCACCCACACCTCAATTCAGCCCAAGCCTGCTCGGCAGCCCAGCCCCATATGCCCTACCTTCCTCCTCCTTCACGCACTGTGGCCCAGCAGAATGGCCTGCTCGATGGCCCGCTCCAGTGTCATCGCACGAGCGCGCGTGCCTGCAGCCCAGTAGCGTGGCCCGCTACGCAACTTTTTGCCTGTACCCTTCCAATGCACGTGCGCGCGAGACCATGGCCTAGTTTGGCGTGCTCTGCCCAGCTTAGGTCTGCTCCACACCCATGCCCATGCGCCTATTTCCTCTCTCACTCACTGCACGTAGGACCCACATGTCAGTCGCCTCTTCCCCTTCCTTCTTTGTTCCTAGTGATGGCGTTGCCATCCATGGCAACTTGCCCACCGTGCCCACGCTAGCCATGGGAAGGATTTGAAATCCCTTGATTCCACAACTCCACCACGCCGCTTCCCATTTCTATCGTGCTTGCTCGCCTATAAGACCCGCCACCAAGCCATTCCCTCTCTCCCTTTTCATACACACCCTGAGCTCGCACTGCCGCCTCATAATCCACCGCGTTGGTGCTCAAACGCCATCGACAATGCACCCAAGAGATCCGCCATGCCTTGTCGCATCCATAGGTGCTTTCCTCTCTAAATTTTGGTAACAAATCGCATGGATTCACACTCACTCACGATGTTTTCTCTCTCCAGCTCGCCACCACCGTTGACTAGGTCCTTTGGAGCCCTCTTGGACGTCGCGAACGCCTTCATCGTACCTATGGTATACCCCTTGTTCTCCCTGTACCATTTATTCCGTGTTTGGTGCACTAAGTCACCGCATCAGTGAGCTTTGGATCATGCCGTCCATGGCGCTATCGCCTCGATGTGCTCCCTGTCTCTATTTTGTACCCCACTGAGTTCGCGAGATCCCATGCTTCGCTTCCGTGCTTTTGGTTTTGAACGAGGTGGTCCAAAACGCCATATCAGCGTTCGCCATGGTGCTCGGCTCACCGCTGGCCATGGTGGGCTCGCCGGAGCCACTGTGCAGGCGGCGGGGGTCCTCCCCTTCATTCCCTCACCATCGGATTTACTTGAATGGTCGCGATAAGAACATACCACTTTGGGGCATGACTGGTCCACCGTGGACTGTGGACACGAAGCACAGCACCCACATCATTGGTTCACCGCAAATGGTGGTACACCGCACCAACCAGAGCATGCTGTGTGGCGCCCAGTCAGGAGCCACACGAGTCAACCCACAGTTAGCCAGGCACTTTTGTAGTTTAGCCCCTGGGTTTTCAAGGAATCAACCCGCGGTCCAATATAGTTCAAAAGTATTACTTTTTAGTCCTGTTTTCTTCTGTTTTAGCCCCTATACTTTTGGAAAATAGTGCACGCCATCCAGATCACGTTAGAATTTAGTTTTTATTCAAATTTGAGTTTGGTTTATTTACAGAAATGCCACTAGGAACCTTATTTCATGCATAACTTTTGTGTTTTAAGTCCAATTAGAGTGATTCTTTCGCTCATGTGTTCATAGCAGTATGTAGATTAGTTTTATAAGCTTTTTAGTCTATGTTTCTATTGTTTGGTGTACTGTTCTAATAGAAGTATCTTCGTATGCATGTGATGATTAGGAATGGATGCTTGATTGGTGAATTGAAACACGTTTAGAGGGTGATCAGTTCAAGGTTTCAGAGGAGGTGACCAATAGTACTAGGAAGGAGATTTTGAGGAAGGCAAGTGTAGCAAAGGCCCCTTATACCTATGAACTCTACAATTCATATACATGCATGTGTCTAAATTTGAATTACCTTTAAGGACTTTACCTAGATTACTATTTGTACCACATATCCTTGATACCTATGGTTTGGGATGCATTTTGGATAGATGCTACAGCGCTCAACATAAATAATTGTTAAACATGATTAAAGGTATTATGCAATATGTTAAAATGGAGCTTTTTAACAACAATTAGGGGGTTAGAGGACTGGGTTGATGCTCTAGTGCCTCTCCATAAGGACTTAATCCTGAAGCGGCCACCCAAGAGGTTTCAGTACAACCCCGAGTGTCATATGGCTCTGACTTTAACCTATTAACTAGATTGTACTAGCTCGTCTATAGCTTTCCATAAGGGCAAGAGGGGGGCACTAGTTGGTATGTTTCTTTTCCTGCTAGGGTGTGTACCATGCCACAACCATGAGTGCCACTCCTAGAGGAGGGCCACATACAGCTAGACAGCTGAAACCTTAGCAGCTACGACTTGTTAGTGCGACTAGCGAAGGGTTACATAGTGAAACCATGCCACACTTCCTAGGTAGAGGTGATATGGGCCTTGCAAACCCCTGGCTTTGGGAATCATGGCTTGGTGGGTAAAGTTGTACAATTTCTACAGAAATATTTAACCTGTTATAACAGTCGTGCTCACAGATATGGGTAATCTGGATCCTTCATGATTCCTATGGATGGTTGGGGACTTGATATAATCTTGATTATTCATTACTACCAATTGGGTTGGGTTTATTCACTAAAGTGGTGATTTAGGATGCTAAAACTTGACCAACTAAAATTGCTAACCGCAGTCAAACCGTGTCTAGCCTTTAAGCCTCATAGATCCCTTTGATATACTTGCTAAGCATGGTGAGCTTACACTTGTTTTACATTTAATGAAAATCCCAGATGGGTAATAGATAATACATATGAAGAGTTTCTAGAGGATGTCTAGGACTACTAGGAAGATGTCCCCCAGTTGGAGTCCCTGTGGCATATTGGGCTTAATTATCTACTCTATGTAATAATACTGCCGATGTAATAAAGTACTTTACTTTGATATTATTGCAATTTGAGATTATATGTGTGTTTGGACATCCTGGGTGCACATATATGAGCACTTGGTTTTGTTATGCAAAATTGGGTGCGATAAATTGGTATCAAAGCTATAACTGACTGTAGGACGATCATTCTAGTTAGAAATGGATGTTTTCAAAATCACATTATCTTTATTTTGCTACCTTTAATTTACTATAAAAATTTTTGCTTATATTCTATCTATTATCTATTGCAAAAATTATCTTATTCTAATACTCAACCTTTTCAATTTTATAGATGGCCTGCACCAAGTTGACAGCCCGCAAGCATACCATTGTGATGCCAACAAGGAGGACGAGATTCACGCTTGGCAAGCGCGTTCCCCCACACCTAGTTGAGGCTTTGAGGAACATGATGGATGAGCCCCAGGAGGAACTGCCTAGTGGAGGTGCCCATGGAGGAACCTCTGGAGGACATAATGTAGGATGAACCTATGGATGAGGAAGACTAAAGAGGGGCCCATGTATGAGGAGCCTATAGAGATAGAAGAATCTGAGGAAGAGACCATGGAGGAAAATGAACAGGGGGGTCAGGATGGAGCTGGTGATCATTATGATAGTGATGCTTCTGACAACTCTGATTTTGATGATGGGGGAAATGGTGGAGGTGATGATGGAGATGGTGGAGATGAGAGAAGATGACAGTGGAGATGATGGTGGTGATGGTGATGGAGATGGAGGAGGCGGTGGAGATGATGGTGATGACTACCATGCTGCACTACTAGCTAAGGGGTGGACCATAGAGATCCCCTATGATTTGTAGGGCAATGCCTACTACCACCCAAAGCTTCTCTCCGGTGTACGCCGCTACCACACCAGGTGCACCATGCAGTACAGGACAGAGCATTGGACCCACCCCAACTACACTGGCTTCTGGGAGACAGAGGTGTACATCCGCAAAGGGAGTCAGGTGCGCTACATCCACCGTGCTATCACTACACTGGCTCACACATGCAACCACCATCCAGGATGCTGCTCAATAGGCGTTGGTGGTCAATCACGACCGCCACTTCGATGACATCAAATGGGAGGAGGATCATTATGTTCCCTACTGTCGGAGTGGCCAATCCACCTGCAACATCACCGCACCACATGGGGAGGAGAACCATAGGCTTAGGCCTACCTTGATGAGCTTGGCCTAGACCAACACCAACTTGGATCAAGCCTTGGATGAGCTAAATGTCATGGGGAAGGCATACCTACAGCTTGCCCTTGAGAACGCTACATTGAAGCAGCAGCAAGGTGGTCCTAATGTGGAGGAGCCAAGCATTCCTACAGAGTCGCCACCAAGGAACAGGGGAGGCCATGGAGACCCCAACACCAGCACCAACATCGACCGTAGGAGGATTTCCGAAAAATATGTAATAAACGCTCATAGATGTGCGAGAGTGTGTTTAGTTTCTTTTCTATTTAATGGTTGAACAATTGTCACTTGAGTGGTTGAATGACTGTCATGATGGATACTGTTTGATTTGGATTTTTTTCATGATTGTGATGATTTGTGGGCATGTCCACAGTCATTTAGTTTAAGATTAAGGCTTAAGGATGATATGAATAAATAGTTGGGTTTCTTTTTATCTTGCTGTCCATTCGGTATCATTCTGAGCAGTCCACCTTTATCAGTTCATATCTCATATTCTAGATGTCCAATGGTAATGAAAATTTTATGGAGATAAGTAGACTTCTACATATTTCTTTTGGCTCTGGAATCACCTCAATATCTGTTACGAATTGTGAGATACAGCTGTTATAAATTGATGATTCTGTGCTGTCAGAAATCTGGAGCAGTACTACTTGTCATCTATTTTTTGCCTAACTAAACGTCAGAATCTGAGAATGTGTTCTAAATGAAAGTTGTTGATAATTTCATAAGCTTTCCAGAAAGATAAAATTTGTATTCATATGATAAACAGAGAGTGAGATATCCTTATTTTACTGCACTGCTGTTTGTCCAACTCGCCAAAAAGTTCAAAACAATTATCTTCTTGTATACCCTATATATATATATATATATATATATATATATATATATATATATATATATATCTTATCTTTGATCTTGTGATACCTACTCTCATTAGGCCATTATCTCTTAAAGGTTATATATTTTGGACATACGAGACTTATATGATGTATCTACAGATGGTGAACACCAGGAGGAACAACCAAGGAGGCGAGGACTTGCCGCTGCCACCCCCTATCACCATGGAGCAACTAATGATGTTGCAAACTCAATTACTTCAGCAGATGGCTCAGAGCATGCAGAATAATGGGAATAGGAATGCAACCCCTCAAGTTAGAGACAAGAGGGGAGAGTTTCTGAAGGGACATCCACCTGTCTTCAAACATTCCACTGACCCACTCCAAGCTGATGACTGGCTGCATGCAATTGAGAGGCAACTTGAGATTGCACAGTGTGATGATAGAGAGAAGGTTTTGTATGCTTCTAGACTATTGCATGGGGCTACACTTGACTGGTGGGACTCTTTCTGTTTTGTCCATAATGAAGCTAATCCCATCACTTGGCAAGAGTTTCGCAGTGCTGTCCGCTCTCATCATGTGCCTGCTGGGTTGATGAAGCTGAAAAAGAAGGAATTTCTTGCTCTCAAGCAGGGGAGCATGTCTGTTGTGAATTTCATGACAAG